>NC_133220.1:35532163-35719663 GCF_040436345.1 Pagrus major | reverse complement strand
AATAGTGCCAAAGTACCCTTCAAAATGCATTCAATGCTTTATCCCTACAAGAAATTATAGTCTCAAAAGAACATTTTACATCTGCAGTGTGTCCAGATTTATAAATATCAGTTCATCTCAAATTGTGTAAGTGTTAAAGGGAAGGTGACTTGTTCACTTCATTGACAGGCTCTCAGCCTGTTACCTTGCATTGAATACCATTTGTTAATCCAATTACACTCCACTCCACAAAGATGGCAGCAAGCAGTACACCTGAATACTAGAGTCAAAATGTTCTTGTAGAAACCTGTATGTCATTCATGGATACTTGTTGATAAGGTTTGTGGTTGAGCATAGTAAAAAGTGTGTTCCAGAATCCCACATGACACTGATGAAGATGCTACCTTTGGCTGAGAGCACTTTTATGAAGCTCCATGAGATGTCAGCCCTTCCTTAAATAATATTTGACCTTTGTCTGGGTGTATCCTCACCTCCCTCCTTGGTGGTGAATTCCACCCCGTTGCTCGGTGGACTCTCAAAGCGGCTGTTGGCCACAACCATGAACATCTTGTATTTAGAGTAGGGCACCAGGTCGCTGAGGATCCCTGATGGCTCAGCCACAGTGCTGAAGAAACCTTTGGTCTTCTTCTCCTTACTGACCACCAGACCTGCAACCAGACTCGACTCACGCCAGTAGTACAGCTGGGAGGCAGAAGGGAAAGGTGGGTAAGACAGTGAGGAGATGAAACTAAAGAAACTGTCAGAAATATGTTTTAGATCAACTCAGCTGTCAGTTCCATTTTTAGAAATGCAGCCAGACTCACTCTGTACTCCTTGAACTCTCCCTGGACTGAGTTCAGAGCCACAGGCTTCCAGTGAACGTTCGCCTTGGTGCTGTCGACCTTTGAAACCCGCAGGTCAGTGGGAGCATCGGTGGGCTCTGAACGCACAAAAGGGACACAGTATGTGTAAATAGTTGGAAAGGTTTGATTCTGTTTGAGCTGGAATAACAACAAATTCCCTTAGCAGCGTTCTCGTTGCATGGCAGTAATTGTCATCTATTATTTATTTATGGTTTATTTGATAGGGACAGATACAAGATTCATAGATAAACTGAAACAGTTGCCCGATGCAAGAACCACAGTGTTTATAGCAGATGCTCATTTGCAACACATGTCACTGGGAGGGCTTTAGAATAAGAAATTAAAACAATGAGAGGAAAAGGCATTAAATTGAGTACACCATGATGTAACCTAGCACACATTTAAAGGCATTATGTTTGTACAGGTGTGTTGCTGAATTAACCAGGATTTGGTTGCAAGGGGATGTGAGACTGGACTTGTTTCAGTTTGTTGAAGATGTTTCACTTCGCATCCAAGAGGCTTCTTCAGTTCTAACTAGCTGGAGGAGAGCTGCAGGCTTTTAAACTCTGTGTGGGAGTGTCCTTACAGAGTCGTTAAGGACACGTGTGAACTCTGAGTTTCAGAGTCATTAGGGCCACTTGTGGACTTGTTGACCCAACTGGCCTTCATGTGGGTCGTTAGGGCTTGGTGAGCCCAGGTGTGAATGGTTGTTAAAGGAATAGTTCACTCTAAAACGAAATTCACTCATTATCGACTCACCCTCATGCTGATGAGAAGTCCGGTGTAGTTTCTTATTCCTCAAAGTGCAGCTGGAGACCCGCGGGGTACCCTCCGGCAGCAATAATCCATATAATGAGTGTAAATGGTGCCCGAGACAGAAGGTCCATAAAACTACACAAAAACTTTGCAATCCAAGTGTCCTGAAGTGGCGACATCCAGAGTTTACTCGAAACAACGCATTTAGTACATTTTGCTAGCCTAAACAGTCACTATGCTATATCTGCCTGGAGGCACGCTCCCGCATGCACGCGATTCTCCCTTGCACCCGCTTGCATTACGGAAGCCGCAAGATCAACAGAACTCACGATAGATACACACCGGTATTTACATCCAGCTGTGAGCGACCGAGCGACACACAAACACAAGAGGATTCTGCCTGCACTAGTGATTTGAAACTTTGAAACTCACAGCTGGATGTAAAAACCGGTGTGTATCTATCGCGAGTTCTGTTGATCTTGTCTGGCTGTCGCCACTTCAGGACACTTGGATTGCAGCGGACGAGCAGTATGGAGGAATATTACAAAGTTTTTGTGTAGTTTTATGGACCTTTTCGTCTCGGACACATTGACGCCCATTATATGGATTTTTGCTGCAGGAGGGTACCCCCGCGGGTCTCCAGCTGCACTTTGAGGAATAAGAAACTACACCGGACTTCTCATCAGCATGAGGGTGAGTCGATAATGACTGAATTTCGTTTTAGAGTGAACTATTCCTTTAAGTTGTCTGGGGAGAGAACTCAGTACTGCATTGTAGTTGGGTGATAAGTAATGTCTTAGACCACCTCCTCTGTTCAAAGACAAATGTTCCAGTTTGACATAGATGGATTTTTTTACTCCTCTTTCAAACCATCTGTCTTCTCTGGACGAAATGTTTACATTGTTGTCCTCAAAGGAATGATTTGTCTCCTTTAAGTTCTCTCCCCAGACGGCTTAACAACCAGTTAGTTAGAACTGAAGAAGCGGCTTGGATGAGAGGTAAAATGTCTTCAACAAACTGAAACAAGTCCAGTTGCCTATGATACAGCACTTAGAGTTACCATGACCTGGATGACTGAGATCCTTCATCAACAAAGATCAATGTTGGTATTTTATTTCACAAACTGATATCTCGTATGTATCTACTTACTGTCCTCTCCAGAGTACCCAGTGACCACATTGGACTCAGGTCCTGCTCCAAACTCATTCCTGGCCTGGATTTTGATCTCATAAGGCACGTAGGTTTCTGTGTTGTGGATGACATGTTTGGACCCCACCGTGGTCACATTACTCCACTCCTCCCCTGAATCCTTCCGTCTCCACCACACGTTGTAGTGCAGGTTTGGACCATTTCTCTCAAGATCAAGCAGAGGCTGGGAACAAAAAGCTCAATGTGAATACCCGTTGACCAACAAGATGAATTGTCATTTTAGCCTGGAGGAACGTCTTTCATCAATAAAAAGGTCAAATCTTGTAAAAGGTTTTAGTTTGTTCTCGACCAGTAGTGGACGTTTTTTGTTTTGGTGTAGAGAGCAGTTTGTATTCATGCTTCTTTTTTTGGCCATTCCTGAAGTTTGTATCAGAGAAGTCATCCAGGAGGCTAAAAGCACCTTATGTAAGGTGGGGCCGAAGCAATTTTCTTAAGTTCAAAATGTATTTAATTGAATCAATGTAATTTTAGAATTTTAGAGAAAAAACATGAAAAATAAGTATACATACATGGCCTAAGTACAGTATTCCAACTACTTTCAGATTTTATTTTCTCTCTTTTACAGTAATGTTTAACAGTCCCTGAATTTTATTTACAAGATGTAATGTCTTCCCCTGTACATGTCTTACCTCCCAAGTGATCTCCATATTGTCCTTCTTGGAGCCCCATCCTCGAAGACCTCTGGGAATGGCATCTGGGGCTTGTTTTAACATCAAAATAAGCACTTAAGACTCCAACAGACCCAGTGTCCAAATGTACAGAGTTATGACCTGAAGCTGTCTGTCTTGTGGCTTCTAGAATGTTCTCCAGCTTATTTTGAAAAACTGTACAGTTTTTTCCAAAATCAAACATCTACCACCTCACAGGTCAGAGATATCTTATCTATTCACCAACATATTTTTAAATAATGTCTTTTTGAAGCTAGTTAAGAGCTGGGGCCCTTGATGAACAAAATCACAGTTTTCATGTTAAGTAGGTTGAAACTACGTTTAACCGGCCGCAGAAAAGAAGATATAAAAACATAAGCTTAAAACCAAATACATCATTATAAGCCTTTCAACACACATATGTCTTCAGATGAGTTTGTGTGGTGTCCCTCACCAGCTCCGCTGGTCTTGTATCGTGGTGAGGGGCGGCTGGGCTGACTCTGGCCCACTGAGTTGATGGCAATTACCCTGAACTGGTAGTTGACAAAGGGGGCAAGCTGCAGGATGACTGAGTTGAGATCTCCAGGGTAAGTGGACAAGTCCTGCCACCTGCCTGGCTCCCAGCGGTCCTCCTCGAACTGGACCAGGAACTCTGCAGAGACACACAACTTGCATGAGAAAAGGCAGACCACTTCCTGTGAAAGCTGTGGAAATGAGACGGGTTCAGCAGGTTCTCTAAGTCAGTACTTGATCCTGTGATGAACCACCTGCAGTTGTGGCTTCATGTATTCTGGTATAAAGTCATTTCACCTCCTCATCTTCTCTTAATGACCCTAATGCATTAATTTTAAAAACCTTCCTATAAATACAGATTATAATTATCATTTCTATGAGTAATAGGCCTCAAAATCATATTTCTATGATAGACTGTGGCCTTATTACTGAAGAAATGAGGCACATTTTAATGAGTATTTCTATTTCAGCTACAGTACATTATCATTTTTTTCTTGAGCTTGGTGACCTGAAACAAACTCTACCACTTCACCTTTCTAGCTCTCCTTTACGCACACAATCTCCCTAAACGTTGCACTTACTGTAAATGCTGTGTTAGGAGATGAGGAGTGAGTGAAAGCAAGACCTGTTCCACACAAATATAGCTCAGAGTATCCCTTCAACACAAGACATGATTCTGAAAAATGTGTGATATAATCCTTCAGAGATATCAAGGGGATGTGAGAGAATACAGTTATATTAGTGTGTGTACACTGACGTGTGATTGGGCTTCTGTGGTCATTTCCTGGGATCCAGGTGAGTCGAACGCTGCGGGCGGCTGGGTCTGATAGATCCAGATCCATGGGGGGGTCAGGACGGTCTGCAGATAAACAGGAAATAAACTCATTTTACACATGGCAAACACTTACTGCACTCTACAAGCAGACACATGCAAAAAGAGGCATGCTGCAAAACACGTCACTCATACTGAACCTGAAGTCTCATTCATTCTCTGCATGCTACTTGATTTAGTTACACCTAACAGAGCCTCCAAATGAAACACAGCTGAGTTTCAAAATCAACATTTTCACTTAAGAAATTATTTTTAAAAAAAAGTAACATATAAACAATTTGGAATGAGTTGGATTTATGGACCAAACTGGACATTATGAACAATTGGGACAAACATTGTGAGATGAAATGATGGATTGTAATGCATGCATATCAAAATCCATTGTGCATTAAAAACAGGATCTTCTCTCAAACACATGGAGAAAAAAATCATTTTGGGTACATGATGAAATAATATCCATAACAGTGTTTTAATCTAAATATTATGATATAACAGGCACAACTTGAGAGAGAAGCAGAGAACAAAAAAGAAAACAATAAGAGGACTAAATCAACAGGAAAGAAAAGAAAAAGAAGGATTAAAGAAAGGTTTCCACCGTGTGTTACCTGGAGGCAAGGCACTAGAGACTGAGGGGTTGAGGGAGGCTTCCTCTGTGGGGCGGGGTCAGGGACCAGGAAGTGGGTATAAAGGTTAGAGTTTGCAGGTTAGTCTACCAGCCAATCAACAGCGAGGGAGCACCATGGTTAACATGTCATTTAGTACACACCGTATTAATGTAAGTCAGTTTCAGCAACTCCAGTTTGAGACAATCATGTAATCATCATATTTACCATTGAGACTTCTGCACTGACGGTTAGATCTGAGACACTAATCTAAGCCAGTTTCTCATTCTCCAAGACAAAAAGTCAACTCTTCTTTAAAGGGTAACTCCGCCAATTTTACACATTAAAGTGTGTTCACAGGTCTTGGGGTGTACTACAGCACTGGCTAGTTGCATTATGGGTAATGTAGGTGCCAGGTTTTGAAAAGGGAAAATAAGGTGTGGACTAAAAAAGGCAATATCCCTGGTCCTGCTGCATCACTTTTAAAAACTGTCCATAATGAGTCCAACAGTGTTACAGGAGTGCAATAGACTAGACTAGACTAATAGAATAGTGGACTGCTTTTTAAAACCTGGCGCCTACCTTACTCACAATACAGTTAGGTCACTGAGTGACACCAGTGGATGCAGTTTCTCAGATTACATTCAGCTTCCTCTGGAACCACGAAAGGCTTCATACATGTTTTTTCACATATGCAGTAGTACTCCCCAAGTACAAGTATACATTGGCTTTTCCTGTGACTTACTGCCATTGCAAAAGTCTCAAATGTCAAAACAATGTTCACACAGGATGTTCAAACTGAGTCTACATTAGAGCTCCACTACAGCACTTTCTACACAGACCTATAGTACTTACAGTAAGATGCATGCAAACTGTTGAATCTATGAGAGTGAGTAGAGTTAAAGCTAAGCTAGGTAAGTATTTTAGTAAACTGTAGCAACAATAACACATGCATGATTTCCATTTGAAGGCACAGAGCTGAAAAATAGGACAGTGTCAGGAACAAACTGAGGACAGCTACAGTAAATATCTACGATGATCTAAATAAGAAAATATAAAGCATCAAGGTGTGTGCGTAGGTGTGTGTGTGTGTGTGTGTGTGTGTGTGTGTGTGCGTGCGTGCGTGCGTGTATGTGCATGTGTGCGTGTGTGTGCGCGCTTGTGTGTGTGTGTATCTGTGTATGTCAGAGAGGGAATGATATGTAACCTTGAAGTGCTGGTAACTTAACATAACATACGACTTCCTACTTTTCCTTCCTTATAATTCAAATGATACTTTAGTAGTTCATAGTACTATAGCAGAGTAACTTTTACTTCACTACATTAAACTGGCTGCAGTAGTTAGAAGTTTTCTCTCAAGGAAAAGGTTTTCCTTGCAAAATACATAAGTGGAAACTGTTTGATGGATAATTTGCAGTTAAAACAAGATACTTTGACCTATGAGACTGACTGGGCTCAGAGAAATTCATGTTCCAGCACTGATCTGTATGTGAGTGTACCTAACACAGTGAGGCGGGCTGAGGCCGAGTCCTGGTCTATCTCAGATTTTACAGTGCAGGTGTACATTCCCTCATCGCCTTCATTCACATTAGGGATAGTCAGCGACTCCTCGTCTTTCCTCAGCCTAGGAGACAAACAGAGAGAAAGGAGCTGTTGGTATACATCTAATTCTAAAAGATAAGAACTGTAGAGTGCATGAAAGGCACAAAAGTAGATTCTCTCTCAATGTCTGACACCCTGCATTCCGATTACTTTTTTGTTACATAATGCATTAGGCTTTGCCATTCAAGTAATCCATTACTTGGTTCCTGTTACTGTAAGAATTTACTGTAAGAATTTCACCATAGTTCCATGTTCTGTTTGACTCCACAATAAAAGAAAGTTGCAGATGAATCAGTATGCAGCCACCTGTAGATGTAAAAGAGCCTGTGTTTTCTTGTTCTAGCTGCTAAAACTGTTTGTCTTGGCTAAATTCACTGTCTGATCGTTAGCAGCCAAAAGGCTCTGCAGATGCTACCTGTAAGGTAACATACCCTCTGTTTCTGTTGTACATGTGCTTCAAATAATTCAACCTTTTTTAAAAAGAAATTACATGTTGTACAAACTTGTTAGGCTGTATGCGACCCAGTACTTTATTTTATGCTTTGTAATCAAAAAAAAGATTAATAAAGAGCTGCATAGCGGATATTGCATCTGTCATTCCTGTTGTTATTAGCCTGCAGGTTATAGTTGGTAGAGTCGACATTTAAAGGAAGACATGCATCCTCTGAACAATATAAGCAGCAACATGCGTCAGGAATTGCAAATGGGTTTTCATTTTTGGTAATGCATAAATACTCTTCTCAGTAGTAAACCCTGTAATGCAACACATTACTATTTAATGGCAGGAATCTTATAATGTAACTTTCCAAAGTAACACTACCCAACACTGCATATGTAGTATGTATCCCTCACCATGTATTCTTCAAGAAAATATGTTTCTATTTTATGCTATAAAGTAATCTTACCTGCAGTTGACTGAAAATACATTAATATTTTGAACATGAAGTGAATTGTATTACACAAAACTAGCTGGCCATATAGTATAGCCTGTCATGTAACTATAGAGGGAAAGCAAAGGCTATAATTATATTTACTGATGCAATAGGTGTTTTAATCACCACAGTATGTGAGAATTACTCAAAGTAAACTAAGAGAGAATTGTCAATTTCATAAAATAGCAAAATGAAAATGAATTAAAATAAAGTCAAATTCCCAGCTGCAGAGGTATTTCTCTAGTCAATCTTTTTTTGGATGGGGGAACTATGACATGATTTTGATGGTTTAACAGATGCAGCACTGGAGCATTAGAAACGTTTTAGTGTCAGCGTAGGTGCTGTTACCTCCATCCCAGTTGGAGAGGCTTGTCGTCCTTTGTCCAGGCCACAGTGACGGGCAGGCTGGGATCAGACTTCACCTTACAGTCAAAGCGAGCCGTGGAGCCCCTGATGGCTGACTGGCGCTCCGGGGCTCGGACTATACGAGTTCGCTCTGAGTTGGAGTGAGGTTGAAGAGGACACATACACACACGCAAATACTAAATAAAGTTGCATATTTAGATCAATTCAGGAAATCAAACCAAGTGAAAGGTGAAGCTGTGCCTGATGGCTGACATCATAGAGGCTGATGTAGCACAACCACACACACAAAACATTTCAATATGACTTTAAGGCCAAAACACAGCTTTGAAACTCTTTCTTTTTCTGTTGAAAAAAGCAAACAAAATCTGCTCCGAGGTGAGATTAACAACTAATTTGCATTAGAAACTCCTTTTGTAGAAAAAAGAATGGGACCAATGTCAAAGTTCTGAGCTTTCCAACCAGCAGTTCACCCTGACCTGTTCTGTGCAGTATGGCAACACCTCACTTCCTGGACTGGAAAAATTCAGTTGAGAAAGAAATAGTTTAATTTAAATGAAAACATTTAAATGAATAATTAAAAGTTATCTCACCACTGTGGCAGATTGGTTAACCTGTTTCATTTTTTTTTTTCCAGTTCAGTTCTACCCTGAATTTTAGGATGGACATGTTCACATTGCATGCATTCTGAATACAAATGTAACTCTTAGTAAACAGAAGATGAAGCAATGATATTAAAGGCACAAGAGCTTTAAATATAATCCAGGAGGGCAGGCTGTTTGGCACAAGAAAAGGAAATCATTTCATATTTAATATATTTCATCTTTCACCAGCTGCTCTGACATGCAGTCGGAATCTGTGTCAGAAGTTATAAACCCTGTGGAGCTGATTGTTGCACATGATGGTGTGGTATATGGTTACAGAATGATGTCATATCAACATCTCCTTGTGTAGATGCAAAATGTTAGCCTTAACTTTCAGGTTCATTGTGAGTCTGAATGATGAGTCATGAGTCAACAGGATGTGTCCTATGAGTGTGAGTACAGTGATGTAATTTCTGACCTTTGACCTCCAGGCGGACCTGGTTCTCGGCTGTGCCCAGGATGCTGTTGGCCACACAGGTGTAGGTGCCCTCATCCTCTGCTCGGGCCCGTTTGATCTCTAGGGTCCCGTTGATGTAAACACGGTACTGACCGCCATCCAGCCCACTGCCCTGTCCATTCTTAAACCTACACAGGTAGAGAACACATGGTCAGGGCTAAAAACTGAAAGTATGAACTTGTAAATTCAACAACATAGTATAGGTTTAGGAATTCAGTGACTTGAAAACATGAGATGCTCACCAGCGTAGCTCTGGCAGAGGGGAACCAAAGAAGGGACAGTCCAGGAAGGTGCGGTTGTTCTCAATGACTTTAATCAGCTGGTTTTTGGGTCCTAACATCCTTGGAGTCATGTCTACAAAGAGACAAAGAATAGGTCCCACCTTTAACATTTCATCAATTACAAGGACTCTGCCTGTCATCGAGTAGATTTGGCAATAATTTCATGTGCCATAAAAACTGACATTCTACTCCAATAGTTATTCTTCCCAGCAGACATTCAGAGTTGTCATAGTAAAAAAAAGCACAAGTGTCACTAATAACATCAACGATGTCTCTGTTTTAGTAAGTGAGACAGTAAGACAGGACAGTGTGGCAGTGATTTATCATGAACAACACCAGGAACCTGAAACTGGAGCAACTAAATCAAATTCAACCATTATTCATTTTATTATTTATAACTGTGCTTTTCATACTGTGACATGTCAACATGTCTTCTGTGAAAAAGGCCTATAAGATTTGAGACAAACTGTATTAAATAAAAAATATATAAATGTCAAACTGATTGAACTAATTACAGTTTATATCAGTTTATGGACATTAAAGGGAAACATTTTCCCATTTTTTCAAAACGTATACATGGATAAAACATAATATGTAATTTTTTTGAACAGTGCGATCCAAACCTGATCACACAAAATGTATTAAGTGACAAGAGAGTAGATTCATACAGCAAGCTGTATCAGCTTTCATTCATGATTTACAGAAACAATGTGATGTATTCATTCAACACAGCCCTCATATTCTTAGCTTCACAGAGATTTTAGGGCTACACAAACAGGTTTAAGAGTGAAATTAAAGCATAAAGAAAGAGGCCAAACAGTTCCAGTCAGTGTTAGTCAGCAGTCTGTTTACAATTAGAAATCAACCTTCTGTCTCTGTTTCTCACCTAGAACACTGACAAAGGCGTTGGCCAGCAGATAGCCATGCTGGTTGGAGGCGTTACACTGGTAGACAGCGCTGCTACCCATCTGCACAGAACGAAAGATGATGGTGTCACCCAGCACTTGTCTGCTCAGGTTGGGGGGAGAGCCTGGGGGTCAGTGATGAAAAACAAATTTTAATATAACTTCAAAACTATTTTGCCCTAAATTTAGATGAAGATGAATAGTTTAAAAAATATCAGTTATACATACTGTCCACAGGTTGTCCGTTGATCAGCCACTGGATAATTGGTTTAGGGTTGCCGTTGGCCCGACACACCAGACGCCCGTTCTCATCCGGGGCTAGCACCAGGTTTGTTGGTTTGTCCAGCCAATAAGGAGCCGCTGTAGAACACAGGGAGTCAGGTTAGCATGATGGACTCACACACAAACACAAGTTCATATATTTGTACAAACACATGGCTATTGTGGCCTCCTCACCTTTAACCTGAACAAAGATGGAGTGACGAATGCTGCCTAATTGATTATTGGCCATGCATACATACTCCCCAGCATCCTCCTCTGACACATTGATAATTTTCAGGGTCTTGTTGAAGTTCTCAAACTTCACTTTCCGTCCTGGCAGGTCCCCGCCCTTCTTAAACCACTTGATGGTGGGTGTTGGACTGTTGGGGAAGGACAGAGAGAGGAGAGGCATGAGAGTACATGAGTTTGATGTAAATGACTCAATAGCCTTATGGTGTTACTGTCATTTGATGCATTTAGTCCCATCAGCAGGAAAACTGCAGGTTCAAGTTCACAGTTTCACTGTGCAGAAATCAAATCAACATTGGCAGATTAAGCCACTATTAATTTCTCTCATTAATTAATTAACTGAATGTGGTTGGTGTGTGCAATCATAATAAAATCACAGTTTTGTAAATGACACAGCCATCACATCAGAATCCATTATTGACCTGTACCTTTCAATTACCAGTGAAGTGCAGGGATATACTGTATATATACTGTATATATATATATACAGTATATGTATCACATATGTGTCAGTCTTGATTCTACTTAACTTAATTCATATTCCATCTTATCTCCTCTGTGTGTGTGTGTCTATGTGTCTTTGTGTGTGTGAACTAACAGTCCAGCAGCGATACACTCCAGCAGCAGTTGCTCGTCTCGTAGCACCATTTTGGAACTCTCGCTCCCTGAAGGTGAAAGGAAGGTCGGTGTGGACTCTGCTACTTTACGGCCTGCAGACAAGGAACAAGGAGGGGTTAATACAATCACACACACAAACACAGACACACACACACACACACACACACACACACAAACAAACAACACTACAGTTTTTCTTTGTGACTCCATGACTCACTTCCTACAAGGAGCCAAACATCCTCTTTGTAGGCATGGCCACATAAATCTAATACCATTATTCTGATCATTTCCTTGTGGCTGTGTTCCATCTCTGCCAGGCTTTGGCTCTCTCTGCAATCTGTTGTGAGGCCAAAGCAGCCTGTAAACGGGTTTAACACCCTCTGGCTTCTCTCACAGGAAGACATTAAGAGATGCAGAAACAACAACAGGGTCATTGATCTCACTTTATGTTTGCCAGGGGAACAGAGATGGAAAAGATTGGCATCAAAGATAAAATAAAGCAGATGATAAAACTTTCCCAGTTTTTCTGCTGTAATGAGATTAGTTTAACATCAAACTGAAGTATAGGTAAGGTCATGTAATTGATGCCATTAGTTTTTAACCCCATGTTAAAGCTTCCCGTAGGGCTTGGCTAAAGCAATAAGCTGTTTTAGAATTGTAACTGGCTGCCTTGCCAAAACCAGAGCCTTTAGAACAGAACCATGGTGTTGTTTGGAGTTGGCTTTTAGGTTGTAAGGTCTTTTATAATCCACACATGTAGTAAAATGACTGCGAAGGAGAAGGCATGATAAAGATCTATTGTAAACACATGATGAATACACTTTTATACAATAATTCAAAGTTAGTCAGTTAATTGGAACAATCTTTTGAGCACAAGCTGTGAATAAAACATTTGAGCATGAATTAATCAAACAGCCAGTTCAGCTGCACAGTCTGCGATGTGAGCAAACTGCCAAGTGCTGTCTTTGTTTGCATACTACAAGAGCCAAACCTATGTGGCATTTTGATCAGTAAAGAGTCCAACACATTTTCTTACATTCACAGTAACTAATCTCATTCACAGTAACTAATCAAATAAAATGTTATGTTTTGATGTTTTTTGCGCCATAGAAGAGACACCTTTAAAAACAGATATAGTAGTTTATTTTGACTGCTTTAATCTTTTCATTTTCAAATAACAATTCAACTGCTTTAAGCTCTGACTCTTAACCTATTCTACTGTTTTAAGTGTTTATATACAAACTGATAATTCAGCTGAAACTAACATTTCAACAACGATCAGCTCTTCCACTTAACACACAGTTCAAGCCCCTTCAGTGTTTCAAATGAATCGACTCTTCATCTACTGTAAAGATTACAGTTTTTTTTACAATTCAATTTTACAATTGTCAATGTAAGCAAGTCCACTTAAAATGTCTTTAGTGAAAGAGTTCAGAGTTCTTCTAAGGGTTGAGGGTTAACATTCTGCTTAGCACTCCAAAAAGCATTGTGCTGACCTCGTACTAAATCTAATGTATGCATTGCAACTGATAATTGTTTGCAACTACACCACTGACTGAAAAAAATTACTGACTTTGATTATTACTTAGAGTTCTACACTGCATACTGCACAGTCTGATCCAATCCCAATACAAATGCACTTAACACTTTGAACATAAAATCCAGTCAGCAGAGAGCGACAGCCAGTTGAGAAGTGTGTGGGATTAAATTAGCATTAGCCTCCTTTGTGATGCAGATCTATATGGGATTAAAGCATCTGTTAGAGGTTAGCTTCTCCAGTGGCTAGTAAACAGACAGCATTGGGTGAGGAGGATGTGATCTTAGTGACACTAGGAATAAAAGAATAATGACTAGAGGAGGAAACATACAGAAATTCGAGGCATCAAGGGTTAGCAGTAACAAATGTCAGAGTGCTTATAGAGAAAATCGCTAGAGAAGGAGCTATTCAGTGAGCACCCTGGAAACATGGCCAACATAGCAAGCACCCTGCTGATGATGCAGGCTGCAGCTTTAAACCCCCTCCCACAAAGGAATAAAGACTAAATTGTAGTTTTTACTCCTGTGTGTTTATAAGAGATTAGTGATTAAGTAGAGTTCAGAGTGTGTGTCTGAGTGGTCGCGTGTGATCACTCCCCCACACTGACACGGAAATGTGTTTCAGAGCAGAAGTAGGAGGCGGCTAACCTTCTTTCCACACATATATGACTGTTAATGACCGCTACATGAATGCAGACTGAATATTCATCATGTGACCTAATCCTCCTACGTGCTGGAGCCTCAGCAGTGTCTTTAGTCCCACTGGGGCTCAGAGCCGCCGGTCTGGTCTGTTGCAAGGAGCATCTTCTCCCTCAGGGACACAGCCCGTCTACCCCCGGGCTCCACTGTCCTCCCAGCTCAGCAAATGGCACATATGCTGCCACTTTGGCTGATCTGTTCCCTCCAGCTATGGGCTCATTCAATAGGTGTATGGCATAATGAATACACAGAATCAATTCTCTATGTGCAATATATTTGAATTAAGGGTAATTTGTGTGTTAATTACTGTATGTTTATTCATTACATGTGATCACTTAACATTATTTGAAAGGTGGCAAAAACAGATTATGGACTAAATGAGAGGAATACTACTGAGTGAGTGTATTTGGGTCACAGAGATGTTGGTTTGCTTTTTATTGGAAGTCACATCTGGTCCTATATTGGATATGATGGATTGGATTTAATTAGATTCTATATTTAATGAATAGCTGACTGACGCTACACTGATTGAATAGGAAAAATGATTTTCGCTGTTGTCAGTTATATTAGTAGTTTCAGTGGAGAGTCATTGTGTGCTAAGAGATGGTCATAAGGGATTAATATATTTAATAATGATGGAACAAATAAAAACAACAACAAAATCTAGGATCTTTGGATCTAGGTAATGGCCAGTTTTAAACATGCTGCATGTAGACAAGAAATTCCAGCACTATCAAAAAATGTCTGTATCCACCTTAAAAATCTGCAACGTGTTCTCATCCCCAACTCGTCAAACTATGACGCTCTACCTCCTTCTCTAGCGCCAGTTTTGCATGTAAATGGCGGTCAAGTAAGGCACAAAATGCAATGTCCGCTAAACTTAAATAAAGCTAGCTGGCAAACATTTAGTGTATTATGACATCATTGGACTTTTGGACTGTTATGAATGTTCGTTAGGTTAGGAAAACGGCCAAAAAACCCCACCCAAAGTAACTTTCGGTCACACCAGTTACGTGACTTATATTCCTAATTTACATAATTTAACCTACTTACACAACATAATGTAAAAGCAATTGAAACTTTGTCACACACGGGACAGGAACCCCAGTCTCCTGCAGTAAAGTCCTACAAATGACCCACCTCACCACTCCAAACACCCCCAACTAAGACTTTTCTTGCTCTTCATATGACTACGCTAAAGGTGAGCTTTGAGAAATTAAGCTATAGCCTCAAACTTATACTTAGCTTATGGCTGCTGCTGTATCTGATGTGTTGGAAGTGAGTGGCTGAAAGACACAGTTTAACCAATGACTTGTGAGGTCACACTACCCTCACTAGTTTTCAGGATTTCAATCTGAAAAATATGACTCCAGCAAGGCTCAATCAAGTTATGGGCAGTGTTGAGATGATGAAATGACTGAACATTTCTTAAAAGCGTTGAAAATCCAGTTCTTCAGACACAGATTTTAGGACATACTGTACGTAATTTAATGTGAAATTCATCGGTGTTCAACAGTCAGTCAAGAAAACAGGCCGTCAGAAAACAAACACCATATCTCTAAATGTAGTCAGCCAAACTTTCATGAAATAAGTCTATCAATGCTAGAGTCACCGCAGTGATCTGAGAACATTTGATTAGTATGTAAGAAGCAACATTTCAAGCATGTTCTAATGAAGAAGCTCACAAATCTCATGTGCATCTTGTCTTGTCTAGGTTATAACCTTTATTAGATGTAAACATTTTTATATTTCTTTAAAACCCTTGTAATGTCCTCCCGATTGCCATACACCTTTTGTCCTCTGGGGTCAAAAATGACCCCGTCTGGTTTGACTGTTATTTAAAGCATATAGTATAAATTGTCAATCAATTCTGTGTTACACCTTTAGTCTTACTTCAGTCCAACCCATTACCACAAATTTTTCCCTTCGTTTTGGAATTTGGAACATTATTTTCAGACCATTTGATGAATAAAAAACATATTTTGACAGCAAAAGATTTAATTTGGGGTCAGAATGAGAAGTTGTTATTTGATTTTTTAATGATCTAAATGCAGTTTCTGTCCAGACAAGAATAAACTCCAGGAGACATACTGTATATATACAGATTTTTTGATTTTTTTTTTTTTGACTTTTGATTTTTTAATATCAAAAGTAAAAGTAACAAAAATCACTCCCGCCTTAAAAGAAACACAACCACCCGGAGCAACACAGTCAGTTCTACACCCCGTAGAGAGTACTTAGGAAATTAGATGGGACTAAGGTCAGTCTGAGGTCAGTGGATGACTTTAGTGTCACTGAGCTAGCAGGTTAGTGTGCTAGCCATGTTACTGAGGGACATGACTGAGGAGGTGGACAGGAAGTGGAGTTGTCCTGACAGGAAGTGACTCACCACCGTAGGGGTCAGTGGCATTGTAAGATGTGTCATTATACGGCTCCGCTGAAAACACAGGCACACACAGTGGCTAATCAGTCCACATACAAACACACACTCGAGAACCGTTGAACATTGGACCAAGCTGAAAGAAAAGATTTCACATTATTTTAAGATCATTTCATTGTCTTCTCTATATGCTGCAGCAACCTGAGGAAAAAAACACAAAAGGTTCATATCATGTCATGACATGACATCACCTCTAGATGGAGAGATATGTCATATTCCATTTGGGTTGGACCGGTGTGATTAAAACATGCACAGCAGACATGGAGAGAAAACAGGACCACAGAGTTTACACACTGTGACTGCCGTGGCCTCTGTTAATGACATGACTACATCTTGACTTACACTTGAATGTTTGAAGAATGTAAGTCGTGTGTGTGTGTGTGTGTGTGTGTGTGTGTGTGTGTGTGTGTGTGTGTGTGTGTGTGTGTGTGTGTGTGTGTGGTGTCTACTCACTGGTCTGAACTTTGAGTGTGAAGGGGTTCTTCTGCTGGATGGTGTGTGTGAAGAGGAAACGAGCGTTGCAGCTGTAGTCAGTGTGAGCATCTTTGGCCAAAACGTTGGAGAAGTACAGGTCTCCATTCAGACCCATGGACACTCTCTTATCCTGAGGTATCGGGGTCATAGCTGGAGGACACGGGAGGAGAACAGAGCAGGACAGAGGGAAATGGAAAAAAGGAAAAGAGAGGTCACTGAAAACTACATTAACACATTTGGTTTGTTCAGTAGCTTATAGAAACTTCAGCATTAGTAGGCTAGTAGTACCATTTTAAGATTAACAATTAATTTTCTAATTTGCAGTTTTATTGTTTAACATCAACTTCAAGACGAACATGCAGAACCAACATTATTGTTGGGAAAATTAAAGCAAGGATTTTGAAGTCGCAGTATAACATTATTTTATTTTTAATTGTCTCCGAGGAAGTTTTATGTTTCATGGAAGTTACCCTGCCTGAACTGACACACTGCATTATTCTGTCCAGGAAACTTCCCAGGATAATATTGGCAAATGATTCATAACATTTATACATTTATAATCATTTTTGGACATTTAAAATAAAGTGTTACTGTTGTTACGACTAAATGAGGATTATGTAGGTTCAAGTTTGGACTCTACATTTGCATTTAGGTCCAAGTTCTGAACAAGGACAAAGTCACAGATTGCACAGTGTGAAAGGCTATTTTCTGTACCTTTAAGTTTTGTTTCTTTAAATTTTGAATTTATATTTATATTTGATAGGGACAGACTGATAATCGGACAATATTCAGCATTTTTGTTTTTTTGTCTGACTGCTGGTAAAATAAGTTCATTTAAAAAAGCAATACTTTGGCTGTAGTGCAAAGCTCTGTCTGTCTGTTGTCAACCCTCTGTGCTCTCACTCAATGTCCTACCCACAACACTATCTGAATCTGAACTTAACACTGAATCTGCAAAGTAACTAGTAACTAATGTTATCAAATAAATGTGGAGGAGTGGAAGTATAAAGTAGCTGAAAATGGAAATACTCAAGTAAAATTGTACTTAAGTATAGTACTTGAGAAAATTATATTTAGTTACATTCGATCACTGGTTAGAATTGTTTTGACACTAAGATTTTAATTTTTACTGCAAATGTATAACAGCTCCAAATATCAGTTATCGGTCTCCTAATACTTGGTTCATCGATTCTGAATATTCAAAACAGTTTCAATGCTTATTTTCTGCAGTATGGATACCAGCTGTGTTTTCTCGATCGCTCTTCTCTCCAACAGTTGACACACACTATTTTTAAAGGCGTACTCTTAAGAGTAAAGACAAATGTTTTTGTGTGATATTAATCTTTACTTTTTTGTCTGCTACTAGCCAAAAAAGGAAAGGTTGCATCTCACTGTCATTTTATAGCCTTGTTATACTGTACTGTCTTTTAATTAGTCTTATATCTAATCAAAAATGTTTTACCCTCAATGTTACATACATTTTTCCCCATGGTATCAAAAATTGTGTTGAATATCGATATTTTTCAAGGTATTGTATCAAAGTTAGAAATTCCAAAAACAACACTGATATAAAGATGATATGATTTCAACTACACACATCAGCTGAGGTGACAGTTAACTTGATTTTAGTTCTTGTCTGAAACAAAGCAGAGATTGTTTTTCAAGAAATCACACTCGACCATCACCAGCTGATGCCACTTCTTTTATTAAAGGCAAAAAATATAATTTTTAAAATTAGAAGCGAAGATACCCTTAAGGCCAACCACTATTTTATAGACGCTTAGATGCATATATTTTCACATATAACTCAGTTGGACGTCTGTTCAAGTTCACTCTGGTAACCCAGCTGATGTGTCATCCTACAGTCGCTATAGGCAAACGTTCACTTGCAGCACACACACGTCCAGACACACCATCATCCACACTCTGTAACTGCACCAACTGACGTGAGCCGTATGGTCGTCAAGACAGCGCCTCAGGACCAATCAGCAGCTGGGCCAGCAGTCCTAATCAGGCGTTGGCGTGTTACAGTGTCTGGGCTACATGACATGACTAGAGGACAAATGTGTGTGTCATATAAGCTATTCACTGAGGTTACATGAGTTTAAAGGACCAAGCTGCACTGTCTGTGATTTGATCATTTTCAGATATTGACTAGTCTTTACTACACAGTTTTCACAATTTAATCCTGACCCTTTCTGGTTGGACATGAGTTCTACACACATACACACATATGCACATGCACACACACAGCACTGTAGCGTAACCTGACTGGGGTAAGGACAATACAGTGTAAAGGTGAGACAGAAGGAAGGGATGCCAGAGTGGTTTGAGACTAAAAAGTCTTCTAAAAGCTGCTGATAGAGAGAAACTGAGAGACACAAGAGCACATGGGATAAAAGACTTAATTAGAGCATTAAGCGTAGAGGTCACTGGAGACAAACTGCTATGAGAAGAGGGACAGAAGTCTGTCCCTTAAATGGCCTGAAAGACCTCTTGCCTATCACAATGTAAAGGGAGTAAAAACTAATAAAATGCACTTCTCAGCACCAGCACCATTGTATTTCTATGGGGATGCTGATAGACCTGACTTGAAAAGGTCACAGTAAACATGTCATCCCCTTGAATAATGCAGTCATCTTTCAAGCTAATCAGATGCTTAGTAATGAAGCAAAATTCATTTCAACAAAGTTGTATTTAAGGAACACATGCAGTTGTCTCCCACTGCTGCACCAAAAATATTACTCACATGTATCAGTCCACCTTAAGGTGATAAAACTATACCAGATAACAAGTGATAGTGTCATTTTTACTGGCTACTACAGAGATAGCAGTGAAGAAAATCAGCAGGACACACACATAAAACAGACTACATACAGAGACAGAGAAATACACTCAGTGTATATTTGTGTGTAATTGGTGCTCACCGCTGTTCATCCAGAAGGTGAACGGAGGAGGCAGACCCGGTGGGGGGTTGCACAGCAGAACCAGCGGGGAGCCTTCAGTCACCACCACTGGCTCCAACACCTCTTTAGGCCACAGAGGAGCCTCTGGAGGATGGGGATGGGGGAGGAGAGTAGAAGGGGGTCGGAAGAAGGAGGAGAAGGAGGAAAGAGAGAATGAGATGAGAAGAATTATACATACTGTACATATCTTTTGAATATTGAATTTCCGTCGGACAAGGTTGGGTGGGGGTCAGGGTTAGGGGGAATTTCGGGTGGTTACAATTGCACTCAACAGATACATCATCATAATTCATCACAATACATTTTTTTTTCATATGTTCTAACATATGACAGCATAATGCTTAGATTCAACACATTTCTTTGCTGCCTATGATGATATATCAATGTGTGCATTATGTCCAAATATTGTGTCATGACGTGTGTGTTCTTGTGTGTTCTTACTGGAGACCCGGAGCAGGATTTTGTTGGACAGAGCCACTCCAAATTCATTGTTGGCAAAACACTGGTACTCTCCTTCGTAGTCCTCCGGTCGTCCTCCGCTACGGAAACCGATCTCTAGAGTTCCAGAGCGTTTTCTCATCGTCACCCTGGGATCTTTCCCGATGTTGAAAAACTTCCCATTCCTTCGCCATGAGAACCTGAGCCAGGAGACAACAGATCAAAGAGTTAGCATGATAATAATGCTGATACCTCTTAATGTTAATTCTACTGTTGTGCTCTTCAAGTGATGCTCATTTTGAGTTTAATACACAAGGTCTGGTCACAGCCAACTTCTATTGACTTGTTACCAGTCTTCTTACCTCATATTCCCCTGTAGTCACAGAATCTGAAAATGTTTTAATAAGACTGTAGAAATTGATGAAATTAATGTAACCTGTTTCAAAAACTATATCTGTGTATTTCTGTATGTGTTAAGTCTTATTTTATTTCCTGGTCTTATTTCTTATTACATTACCTGAGGACCCTTCCTTTTACCTGATCTGTGCTGTTGATACTGAGAGCTGTGTCAATACGAATTCAAAACTTCTCCACATTTATCTGTCGTCCTGATAAATTCATTGTACAGTGCACAGCACTGATTCTATAGGAACAACAACAGAGTCATGTCACACTCACCCCTCTACTGTTCAGGCTTATCTCTACTCTCCAGGAACAGGGACAGTTCACTAATTAATTCCTGTCACTTCCATTTTGCTGTTTTTTGAGTGGTCTTAAGCTACAGTCAGTAAAACTCAACACTTCAGTTATTAACAGTTAATCCTGACCTGACAGTACTAACAGTTCTTAAACCTCTGCAGAAAGTTGTGGTGAATGTAAACTAAACTAAACAGCTCTTGAAAAGAAGTCACTAGAATTAAAAGGTGAATGAAAACCGTGACTCTGTTAAAGGTTGCACATTATGCTCATTTTCAGGTTCATATTGTTATTCTGGGTGTCTACTAAAACAATAGCTCCACTTTTCACCCTCTGCCCGAGCAGTCCGTTTAAGTGTCTGTCTCTTTAAGGACCCCTTTCCAGTCTGTTCTCATTGGTCAGCTGTCACAGGCCAGAACAGGCACCACTCACTGTGTTTAACCATTTCTTGGCTGGTGTTGTTGAAACAATGGTCATGAAGGGGGAAAGGATGACTGTATAGTTAGGACATCACAACGTCACAGAAATCCTGACGGCTCATTTAAGGCACAGTTCCTGAATATGGGCTGTTTACACTTCTCTGTAGATTGAGCATGCTCATGCTTTCACAATATTCATAAAGCACTTGGAACTGCTTTATAATCAAAAAAGTCAGCAAATCTCACTTTCTACAATATGGGATCATTCAAAGGAAAATCAGGCCAGTAGAGTACGGAGTATGATTTCACTGTTTTACTGGAATTAATCAATAATTAAAAGTGTATGTAGTTTTATGTCTATGGGCTCACACATGAAAAAAAAACACCAGTACTCTTGTTAAAGAGGAGACAATGGAGGCAGGTGAGGCATGGCAAAAGTTATCTTGGCATGAGGTTTTGCCCACTGGGCTATCAACATGTTAACATGCACTCTTTAATTGTTTTAACATCCGGAAAATGTGAAAGTCTTTTGCTTGTCATGTGGTTGCCATCTTACATTACTCAACTGGCACACGACAGCAGGACAAAAATCCACCACAGCACACTCTCCCCATGTGCATGTAATAGTGCTCCAGCTTAATCCTGCTCCATGTGGCGTTTCCAGAGGGCTCCCTGATTAGTGAAGAACACTGAATATGCTTACATAACCCGCCTCTATTTTCAGTGACAAGCGGAGATTTAAAAAGACGTTTCATGTCATTTTTAGGCGAGTTACAGTTGAGCTCTGCCTGTTTGAGGTGCAGCACACTGCTGAGCCTGAACAATGGGCCACTATTGAAGAACTGGAGACCAGAGCTGTGTGTGTGTGTGTGTGTGTGTGTGTGTGTGTGTGTGTGTGTGTGTGTGTGTGTGTGTGTGTGTGTGTGTGTGTGTTGTGGCATGTGTTGCGTAGTGAGAGACTGATTGTGAGTGAATAAGTGAACGATCCCTTTCGCTGAATGTTTCATGAGCATGAATAGTCAACTGAGTGCATTATTGGAGCACAATGCCTGTCCTGGGAAGGGGAGAGCCAGTATGTGTGCATGGGAGAGTGGCAGTGAGTGCCTTATTGTCAGGTTGTGTGTGTGTGTGTGTTTATGTACAAGAATCTGGGTGAGCGTGCATGTGTACGTGTGTGTGTGTGTGTGTGTGTGTGTGTGTGTGGTTGTGTGTCTTACGTAAAGCCAATCTGTCTCCAAATAAACAATGTACCACTGTCCTGAGCTGGTCATACCCCCTGTGATGTAACTACTGGAGACCCAGTGTGTATGTGTGTGTGTGTGTGTGTGTGTGTGTGTGCACATAGAGTGTGTGGCTGTAGGCCTGCTTCTTAATGTGAATCGAGAGAATATTTTGATGCATATAGGTTTATGTGTGTACATGATGTCTTTGTGTGTGTGTGGGTGTGTAGAGTAGGGGCTGATATAATAACAATACTTCAAAGTGAAACATTGTTATCATGTTGATAATGCAGATAAACAATGGGGCTGCTCTTAAATCATTCCCATTTGTCTCCCTTGTTGCATTGTCACAGTAGGTGGCAGTCAGGGGTGTAGTGCTATTTGTTGAAGCACCTAAGATGTGTGTGTGCACATGACGTGACCTTTTTAGCTGTCTCAAAAAATGAAAGGATGTTTTTATCATTCAGTCTTTATCCTACTTAATGTTAGCTAGCTATAAACTGCGATTCTTGCATGTGGTGCTGTTATCAGGATTTTATAAATACTGAGGTCATGCGTACTAGAAGGAGCAGCATTAAAATGGAATTAGAACATTTTGTTATTAAAAAAATCTTTGCAGCACACTGACTCAGAAGAGACTGACTTCTCTCTTATGCATACATGACTTATATGATATGATCCTTCCTATGGAAGCCCATTTCCACCAGTTAAATCTATTCCCATAATAAGACATAATTATGAGTTATAAAGGCAAAATTATGAGTTTTATGTTGATCTCATAGTTAAGACTTTTGTATCTCAATTTCAATTTTTATCTCATATTTATGAATTTCTTATCTCATCATTTCCTCCTTTTATCTCATAATTATGACTGACCATGGGAATATTATTTTCATCAAGCTTAGTTTTCATCTTATCCTATTCTTTAACCATATTTATCACCATGGACCTCCACCATAAGCCTGGCCTGGACACTTTTGGAGCAGTTGTTAATAACAGACAGTATGACTGCAGCAGGTAGGCCAATTGTTTATTCACTTTTGTCATAATGTTTTTGTCACTGTGAATATTTTTGCCACTGAAAATGTCAGAGAAGAAATTCCCAATTGACTGTGTGCGCAGAGGCTGGACATGCCACTTTTTATATAGGTCAGTAGTTTGGCTCAGGTCCTAAATGCAGTTGCTGCATCTGTAACTCTAAGTTACTAGTGTTGAGTGTGTAGGTCGGTGAAATGCAGCCCCTCGGTCCTCACACAGACTGAATGACAGGACGATACTGTACGTGTGTTTAATGAGTTGTGCATGCAGAGCTGTTCAGCTTTGCTGGTGAGAAGATGCTGACCTTTATTCAAACATGCCATACAACTAAGTAGATTTAGCAATCCATCACTTTAATATTTTAACGTTCAGCTGGATTATGCAAACTGTGAACACTGTATTTCCTCACTTAGAGGAAAAAGAGATGGCGGAGCTGTGCTCCGGTGTGCTCTGGCAGCATTACACCTGCAGTGGTGTTAATGTATCTAAACACTGGGTGCCACCTGCTATAAAATGCAGAAAAGAAGAAGAAGACAATGCAGTAACTGTTAGCTTGCTACTACCACAGTGTGTGGCTACTACTGCGGGACAAAATCATGTTGATGGAGATGACTGATGAAAGCGAGATGGTGCAGGTAGATATTGCGATAATATCATTATTATGAATTATTTTGGCCATGATATCATACGGTCAAAATCTGATATTGTGATGGCCCTAGTGTAGAGCCATAACACATCAAATTGTAAATAGCAGAATTCTTTCCTCTGTGGCCAATTAAAATGACTCCATCAGGCTTGTCATTTTTTAATCACCTCTGCTGAGGAAGTTATGTGTTCGCCTGTGTCATTTGGTTGGTTTGTCAGCAGGATTACACAAAAAATACTGAACGGATTTCAATGAAACTTGGATGGAGGATGTGTCTCAGCCCAGAATGGACCCCATGAGATTTTTTTCACACTTCCTTTAACATTGTTAGATAGGGCGTCTTTTGACATTTTTGTTTATATCTCAGGAAATAATGCATAGATCTTGATGAAAAAAATCCTACTGATATTGATATTAATTGATATTGATGGCACTTAGGTGGCTGTTATCTATGAGTAAGCACAAAATGGGACTGTTGGGCCTTGGCAGAGGTATGCGCTCTTTCTGTGTGCCATTCTAGTTATCAGAAATCTATCTATTCATTCAGTGCAGAGAAGGTATCTGAGCCCAGAAAAGAGTCCCCTATGTCAGTTGGTACTGAGGCTAACTGCCCCTCAGACACAGTCTGACCAGCCTCACAACAACACTGCTCTCCAAACACCAATCAGAGTAAAGCAAATTATAACACAATGTAAAGAAACCGATCTGGAACATTGGAAAGAAGAAACTAAAAGCCAAAGTAGATTAGAATGTTATCTAGCCCCAAAAAGAGATGATGAATTAGCAGAATATGTATCTACTGTCAGAGATAGAAAGCAGAGACAGATCCTCACCAAGTACAGGCTCAGTGACCACAAACTGACAATCCAAACAGGAAGACACAAACAATCATGGCAACCAAAAGACAACACAACATGTGGTCACTGCTCGACAGGTGAGGTTGAGACGGAGATGCACTTTCTCCTGCAATGTAAACATTCAACGAAACCAGGAACATTTATTTTGATAAGTTTAATTCGGTAATCTCAGAGTTCAAAGAGCTGAAAGACATATCAAAATAAAAAATACTCCTGGGAGAAGGAGACAGGGCGTATCTGCTGCCCAATATGTGTCAACATGCCACAACCTGAGGGACAGTGAGTGACCGACACACACACACACTATAGCTGTATATGTATGTATATACTATAACTATAGCTGATCTATAGCTGTATCCAGCTATAGATCATGTAGATGTAAGTTGTAAATGGAGTAAACACACTGGCTTTCAACTGTAGTTGGAGGATCTACTCTACATATTTCTTGGCAAAAGCTCTAAAAAAGCAGGTAGAAACTAGAATCCTTTGGGCATTCATTACTACCGCTTTATTGTGCAGGTTTACAGCAGTAACTGTGACATGTTTACTATTGCCTACACTGCATATTAGTCTGTAGGTAAGTGCAAAGAGAAAACAAAACAAAGGATATATGGGTTTTTGAGACATATCGTTTTCCAGACAACCACAAGTAGAGTTCAAAGATGGAATGACAGGGAGATTTGATTAGGTTCACAGCAGCTGGAGCAGACATCAGACAGAGTGATGGAGTTAATGGAAGGACAATGTTTGGATGGGGGGTGGCAGAGAGAGACAGCACAGCAAAAAGCACAGCAGACAACATGTCAGGTTACGGCTGTGAAGGACAGGCAGACAGGTGTCATGCTGTGTTTATAAGGTTGTTAGAGGGCAGAAAAGGAGCTTGGGGGTAAAACATCATTCAACTGAAGGGGAATGGGGTCAGTGAAGGGAGGGCAGGCTGAGGTAAAAATGTTTTATGAGAGACAGACAGAGGGGGCCGGAGTGGCAGAAGAGCACATCTGAGTGGCACTGTCACTGCTCCTAAGTCTCACTGCCAGAGGGATAGATGGAGAGAGAGAGACAAGAGGGCAAAGGGACACCACAGACAGACAGACAGACCAGGGTGGCGAAAGGCAGTAGAGGAGAGGCAAGAACGAGAAAACTGAGAAAGACAATGAGTGAAAAGAATGAAAGATGGACAGTGGCAAGGAGAGGAAGAGGACGGTGAAACAATATGTCATCAGTGCCCCCATCAGCATCATAGGAATTGTCCCTGGACTGCTTTTTCCTCAGCTGTGCTACATTCTCCTGATTACACTCCAGCTGCGTCTGATTGGTGCTCACAGTCTGCAGCCTGTCAGTGTGTCAAGTTGACACATCAATCTTACTGTGAGGTTTTCAGCCTGCTTTGTGGGTTACCTGCGGGATAGTTTCAACTTTCTTATTAAGTGGCAAACTATTCTACATTTACTAACTTCAGCTATCCTAATTTAATTTCCATTACGTGTGCTGCACAACTTTACACATAGAATACAGTTTACCTATCATGAGTAAAACTTCGCCAGTGACTCGGGAAGACACAATAACCCACATAATGTACTCAAGATGATCTTGGCTAATGTTGTGTTCCAGACAACTTGGAACAGCACATCAATCTATCCCGACTTTACCAGAGTTTTCTGATGTCACACAACAATGGCAGCACACATGGGGAGGGGGTAGAGTGTAGACTATGTGTAGAAGACAGTATTTGTATTAAAATGGAATGCAGTATAAAATTGTACAAAGATGTGCCATAGTTATACTATGGGAAATGTAGGACCCATCATTTTCTGCCCTTATTAAGGACTAAACGTGTGGATATTTGAATTATTATCAATATTCACATTCTTTGACGTGTGGGGAACCCCTGAAAAGTTATAAAAAGTTTGAAATAGTTTCTCTCTTACCCCTGTTGGTATCTAGTCCTGTACATAGTTCTGATTTTAATTATGTGACCTTGTTACTCTGGATAATCCACAGAACACACAAACAGTCAACAGCTGGTTTAAATTTCATTCACCTCTATGTTATTGGGGTGGAGGTACTCAGCAGGATAAAAGTCTATATGTTAAATATAAAAGAAAAAGCCATTTTAATGCTTAGATTAAAATGGGTTTAAAAAGAGAGGTGGGCACTGTGTGTGTGTGTGTGTGTGTGTGTGTGTGTGTGCGTGCGTGCGTGCGTGCGTGCGTGCGTGCGTGCGTGCGTGCGTGCGTGCGTGCGTGCGTGCGTGTGTGTGTGTGTGTGTGTGTGTGTGGGTGGGTGGGTGTATGTGTACTGCTTACGTTGGCACCGGGTTGCCCTTGGCCTCACACTCGATGATGATATTATCTCTTGGGTCAACAATGTAGTCCTTCACTGACTGTTTGACTATAGTGGGGGGCTGTTTCACTGTGGGAGGAGGAGAGAGACAAAGAGAAGGTTGGGAAAAAGGTTGTGTATAGAGATTGCACACACACATTCATAATAGTGTGATTGATGTGTTTTTTAAATAGTTATTGGTCAATAATGGAACTCTATGGTACAGAGGAAGAATATGTATCACTATAGATACACACAATAGAGCTGACAATAGGAAAGTAATAGAATATCCCCTTAACTTAATCATTCATCATTTTTTTATTTTAACGTAAGGTTATTATCAGCCCTATACATCAGTCTAAACCTGCTTTACATTCTGATAAAGAAAGAAACAGATCATAGTTTCCACCTCCCCAGCTGTGTTCAGTCTGCTGTACATATTTAATGGCTCACTTAAGCCAAACCTCTCAACACCACAGACACACCATGCAGCCAACATTTCTCTGCCCCTCTGCATTTCTAGCTCACTGAGCCCTGCAGGGCTTTGAATCTATCACTGTACACAAATACATACACACTAACACATACTGCACACACAACACGAGATAACAAGCACTTCAGAGGGCCGTCCTCCTGCAGGATTAAAGGAGAAGCTCTCTGCTTGAAAAGAAGGTGGTGTGACTGGACTATGAGAATGAATTCCTGTCTAACTAAGAGGACTCTGTAACTGAAGCTTTCCAGCTAATTTAATCCATAACTGAAAAAGGAGCGTATAATACACATCCCTCATGTTGCCATGGCAACCATAGGAGTATTTTTACAGTATGCTTGGTTGTGATAAAAGCCAGGCTATGACAGATAATTATTATGGAAATTACCCCTCAACATATCAGCTTATACAAGATCCTCTAAGACTCATATTCTGTAAACCATCTCTGAAATAAGAATTCTATATAGCTTAATATAATGTTCATATAAGTGTTGAGATATTACTTTATTTCACATACACATTAATTACTGTTCTTACAACCAATGATCTGTTAGAGTATAACGATCTATCATTGGCTGTTATTCATTCAAATGTTGGAGATTTAATATATGTGCGTGTTTCAATAATTCATAGGCTGCAAAGTGTCAGCAGATGTGAGTCCCACTGTATCATTTGGTCATCAACAGAATGTTTCCTAAAATCTGTTGTATGAGTGTGTTTTGTCTGTATGGAGCAAGAGAATAAACAAACTGTAAATACTAACTCTTGAGTCTGTAATTTCAGCTCGTTTTCACAGTCAAATTAGCAAGTGCTACTGCAGCATCACAAGCTTTAAGCTATAAATGAGTTGGTGGATTTTAGCAGTGACAGGAAAAACTTACGGTCTTGCAGGATCTTTGCTGTTAGTCCAATGTAAAGCCAAAGAGAGACACAGACAAGGATGGAAAAAATGTTATGTGATTGTTAACCATATTAGAGACATCATATCTATTAGCACTATGTTACAGATAACAACTTTGCATCATGTTATATTATGTTATGTCAGAGCTCAGTGGTTCAAAACTGATTGGGTGCATTTTTCGTGGGCAGGTGATTCTGCCTGTGGCTATCAAACTGTTTAATTCCTCGCTCTGAGTGTGGCATTATTGCTCTGTATATATGTACATTTCTTGTATTTTTGTTTTGTTTTTGTTGATATTGATATTATTATTATTATTATTATTATTTCTGCATATTCTGAATTTTGAATGGGAGCAGCTGTAACACAAACAATTTCCCCTAGGGGATAATAAAGTTTTTCTGATTCTGATTCTGATACTGATTCAACGTTGTCTTAAAGAAATTAATAAAACCCATTACTTTGAAATGTAGTTTATTAAGTATGGTCTCATTGAAAAGTGAGATAATTTTTGGGTGAATTGGCACTATTTAAATACAACTGACTTGACCTGTGAATTTCCAGAGCAGCACTTTTATTTTGACGTACAGTTTCCATCTTATTGGATACCTGAAACTTTACAGTACAGGTGAAAACAACATTTCAACTTACACTGTACACAGAACAAAAAAAAGTATTATGCAGTGAGGAGATGGCTTGGGTTGATTCCCACCTGAGACCATTTTTTATTATTTTCATCACTTGCAGCTGTATTGCCGTTCCTTTCATCAGACCTTTTGAATGGGTGAACTTAAAATTAAAAAATACAAATACTTTGTACAAGCATTTGGAGCAAATTGTAATAGTTTTTAGTCTGAACAAGCCTGAATTGGTTGCAACTGCTTTTGCAATGCTTCTTATGTTTCTTTAAATGTTGTTCTGTAGAGTGTGCACCCATGTTTAGAGGTTGAGTCCTCAGCAGTGATCCAGGTTCGATTCAAACCTGTTGCCCTTTGCTGCACCTCACCCCCTAGATGTCCTATCAAAAATAAAAAAAATAATCTTTTAAAAAATAAATGTTTTAAGCTCTGATTGTACTCTCTTGCTTTGCCAATTTCATTGAGTTTTAAGCCCCACTTTAGTTGTCATTTTGTGAAATTAAATTGAAGAGGCAGCACAATGATTGTAAGATTGTCTTCTCACAGCAAGAAGGTTTGTATCAGATAGAATTGGTGGATGGAAATAAACTGAATTGGCATGAAGTGGGTCTACAGTGTGTGTGGACAGTGATCTGATGTTTAGGGGAAAATCTGAGTTGAGAACCACTGTTCAAGCTTACATGTATGTAATAGAATATCTGAATTAGTTGTTATAAAAATGAGAGAGAGAACTATGATCTATAGAATAAAACAGAGAAACCATGACTGAGGACTCACCTGTAAGGAGTTCCAGTATCAGTAAAGGATGAGCAGCAGTGACGAAGAGACAGACAACACACAAATTAAGCTTTGCATTGCAGATCAAATACATTAACATTTCTTTAACATTAACCGGGCTTTCATTTTCATCTCAGTGAGTGTTGAAGTTTCTCTTTGGCAGCCATATTCTGTATGTGATTCAGATGTGTTGTTGCTTTTCGCAGCGACAAAGTTAAGTGAACAGTATACAGTGAACTGGTAACTGTGGAATAGTGAGCTGATTAAATGTCTGTCAGAAAATTTCAAAAGACCATTAGTCAGGTCAAGTCATTTTTTTTCTCATTTGGTGTATACATGATTAAAGTATAAATCTACTTTATATTTGTATGGTTATTTTGCTTGTAAGGTGTCACATTTGTTTAGGTGATTGACTGTGAGTGTAATATAATGCAACACTAATAAAGAATTTTTCAACAGGAGCACAAGTTAATAAGATTTTAAAAGAACATTTGACCAGACCAAAGCATGTTTACTATAATGGATTGTCTAGTTCTATTGTAGCAGTGCTTGAATACAAACCATTCTACCTCCCAAATGCCATCCCAAAAATGTACTAAATGCCTGTATGTGTAGATATTAAGCAGGAAGTTGGACTTACCAGACTGTTTATGTGATTTAAGCCCCCTCCCCACTGACACACAGGAACACACACATACACACAATGATGAAGTGACCCTGTGTCAGGAGCCTGACCTTGTGTTTGATTGACAGTTACAGATGAGTATTGATACGTGTGCTATGTGTTCACATGTATGCATGCTGACATCCATGCTGCTATGCACTCTTGTGTTTTGCCTGCATGTATTGTACGTATATTTCATCCAGTTAATAATGATGACTGTTTTTTGTCAGCTACAGCCACAACTCCACAGACTGAATAAGTCTGCGGACTATTCATCATATGCCCTTCAGATATTTTTATGCAGCGATAGACTGTGTGAGAGTGTGTGAACGTGTGTGTGGGTGGATGGGTGTGTGTGTGTGTGTGTGTGTGTGTGTCCTGTAGGGATGTGAGGAAAGCTCCCATCAATAAAGGTCATGAGTGCAGTTTGCTGTGAAGCAGATAAGGAGACATAAGGAAAAAAGGGGGGATGGGGCTTCTCGTTCTGTCTACTGAATGAACAACATACTGTGAAGCATGTGGTGCCATAGTTATCTCAAAATGAGGGGTTTAACATGTCATATAGCATCGGTTTGTGATTTAAAACAATGCTGCGTGCATTGCAAAACCTGAAAAATGGATTGTTATCAACTAAATGTGATCAGTACACCTACCAAAAGGACAAAGGACCTGGAACAATTTTTGGGACGTCTGACTCTCCTATCCTATTGCAGCAGGCAGCATCAAGTGCCTTACATCATTTAATCAATCATTAATCAACCTGGCTCATATAATGTTGCAGTTTTACATTTGCTTTGCCTGAGGATAGATGCATTTACCAGAAATAAATATAAAAAAGTTTTTTTGTTTGTTTGTTTGTTTGTTTTTTGCCCTGAACTCAAACAGGAATTTTAATTTATTTTTATTTAAAAAGATGTACTTGGATGTGTTAGGATTTCATATGATTTTTTTTCCGTCATCTGGCCTTTCCGTACCAAGAAGCAGTTTATTATCATTTTATCGTTGGCATTTTTCAGCAAAAAACTGGTGTAATCCTGTATTTAATTTACTGACCATAGATGAAGGTTATTAAATCATACCACTGGACAGCAAAAGCAAAAGTGACTTTTTCAGGGTGATAATATTCAGTGAACATGAACAATGAAAGTAGCTTAGCAACAACCATCACTCATTGGCCCAGGAGGAGAGGCTATGTAGGTTTCCTTGATGAATCAGTGTGCAGAACCCTTTACAAGGGTTCTTAAAGCATGTAGATAGGATTGTTATTGTTAAACATTTTAGAACAGTAGCTATTTTTAGCTGCCGGCAGCTGTATTAGTTGTTGATGGTTAAAAACAAAAACTAATACTGTTCTTGGAACTATGTGCAGGTGCACAGAGAGCTGCTGGATTGCCAAAATCAAGTCACATGTCTTGTATGTGTAGACATAATTGCCTGATTCTGATTATGTGACTTAAAAATTTTGAACAGAAATTTATAACCCTTTTCTGTGATGATGTCTACATTGATATACTGTGGAAAATGTTGGAACCAAGTTAAAACAACACATAAACCTGTACTGTGAATCTATCTGAAACCACTGATTATATTGTTGTCAGAAATAAATCAAATCACTGCCTGTCAGTTTATCTCACTGTGGTGAATACATTAAGGAGAGGTTACTGGGTTATATGAGGCTGGGTGTGTGCATGTGTGTGTGTGTGTGTGTGTGTGTGTGTGTGTGTGTGTGTGTGTGTGTATCAGATCAATAGAGCATCATAAGTCAAGGGTTGAAAGGTCAGGCTTATAAAAAAACAGAGAGAGATGGCACCATAGGGGGGCGGAGATATAGAAGACAGAGCAGCTGACAGCTGACTGCTGCGGGTGTGTGTGTGTGTGTGTGTGTGTGTCTATCTGTGCATGTGTGCGTGTGTGTGAAGAGAAAGAGAAGCCATGACTTCTCTGTCCCTCCTCTGTGCTTTTGTTCCCAATTCCCTCAGGAATCCATTTAACCAGAATCCATTCAGACTATTATACTTCTCATAATGGGCAGGTATGAGAATGTGTGTGTGGTGTGTATTGGGAAAATATCTGTATGCATGTTGGAATCAATGAAGACCTATCACATTTGAATTTGCAGTAAGGGGGGGAGGCACCAAAAATGACACACTATTACCCACTGATATGAAGCAGTCTATTCTCATAATCAAATGTTAATGTCATCACTGCTCCAGCTCCAGCAACACATTTATTTTCATATATTAAAAGTGAATGCAAAAATGCTATGGAACCTGTGCATTAACTTCACTAAATTGAGAGAACGTTTACTCTTGTTTACTTTGCAATTTTGTTGCTTAATACAGTGCAAATGTTTGGGTGCTTTAAATGTTTAAATATGGCCACGGTGAGAGTAATTGAAACATACAGTACCTCCTAATGCACACATTTTATTCTTTTTGATCATTTTACTGATTTTGTATTCACACTTTCATTGCATTAGAGATGCTTTTTAGTTTTGTCTGACCTGTTGACTTAATTGGGAAAATGCTCAGTATTTGTTCAGTGTAATATAGAAATTGTCCTCCACCAAACCGTGACTACTGTGTCCCATTGAAGTCCAACCGTGGACCTTTGCTGTAGTCATGCACCTCTCTCTCCACAATGCCACAATGTTTCCGATCTGTGTCTTCACTGCAAGCTCATAATGTTAACAAAACATGGACTAATGGACTTGCAAAATATGTCTCTCTTGCAGTTTGTCCTACAATAGTCTGTCCTTTACTAAAAGCTAGGATATATAAAATAAATAATAAAATTGAACTGAAACAACTTTTAGTTCTGTGTCAGCAGTATATAATTTAGTTTAGAGGATTTGTATAAATTCTAGCTTAAAATGGTTGGCAGATTCCGATCACACTTTGTTTGTCCAAAGTGCTATTTTCCAAACATCGGCAGGACTGCAGCAACCCTAGCAGCACTGAACATCCTTGTGTAACACCAATTACAAACCTATCTGAGCCATTTATCTCAGCCAATTTCCTTTCACCCAAATTAATTGTTGTACTTTTTTCATTTGCTGTAACATATTGCAAAAAGTGGATGTGATTATTGCTCAGTGACTTACGGTCTTGTGGGACTTCAATGGGTGCTGCTTGGCGCCACAGCAGCAGCAGTAATAACATGAGAGCCAGGGCCGCATGCCCACCCTGCCCCAACATCTCTCCCCCTCCGATTGGCCGGCCTTTCCCCTCACCCTTCCTGATTGGTTAGATGGTTCTCCTGACCGCTGCACCAAGGACCTGTGTGTACACACAGACAGATGGTTAGGGTGAAGACAGTGTAGTAGACCGTACAGTATATCTACAGTATAAACTATTTGCGTGTGTGGATGTGTACAGTATGTATACTGGCACGACAGTGTGTGTCGACTCTGGCCTACATTCACAGCTGAGTCCCTGTGTGGCTCCCTAGAGAGAGCAGCCTAGAAACAAAGCCAAGGAGAAGCTGTGTGGCACTGATTCTTTAAGTGAGTCCAATCACAGGCTGCTTCACAGCAGCAAAATAACATTTAAATGTGGGTTAAATTATCTGCCCAGAGATGATGATGGAGAATGGATTATTAGGATCATCTCATCATTCCAGTGTCTTTGGCACAATGCATATTTTCATTTATTTTCAACATGATGTTACAAAAGGGTGTTTATAGGTGTCTTTTGACTTTATAGAACTGGGGATACTTCTGTTTACCACTTACCATCTCACCATAGTGACAAAATTCTCAAGAAATTTCTGGTCACAGGTCTCATCTCTATGAAAATCAACAAAGTGAATGTCCTTATCTTAAATATTTAGTGTATAGTGCATTTGGAGCATATATTTAATTCATAATGCAAAAGACAAAATGCAATTTTACACAAATGAATGTCACCATTTGGCCAATTGTCATAAACATGAATGTGTTTCCATAATTCAGTATTGAGGACCTGACTGAATATTCTAACAAGACAATGATGTGATATTTATCGCACTATTAAAGCGGCTGGAAGGAACTTTAATTTAGTGTTTATTCTTGCGGCCCCTGTGGAAAAAAGTGGTATGTGCACCCCTGCCTCCTGTGGAAAAGATTTTGATCTGGCATGTATTTCTTTTGGAAGTGAAAGAAAAAGCACAGAGCTTTTTGCAGGATGCATGGCAATGAGGTAATGTATCTATCTGTGGCCATGTAAAATATAACTGTAATATGTTAAATGCCTTTTATTTACCTAGGTTAGCCTCGGTTAGATGTGGTTGCTCCATAATAGTAATTTTGTTAAGAAAACTAAAGTTACATGGAAGTAACCACTCTTCTCTGTGTTGGTCTTATTTGTATATGTAGGTCATATAGTGGCATCAGTACTACATTGAGACAGTTCATAACAGTTAACTTAGTTAACAGGGAACTTGAAGGCCAGTGACAGCATGGACACTACATCAATATTTTTCTACACTAAACTCTTCTTCCTGCCACATTATTCAGCTGTCAGCCCACAGGCCAAAGATTTCTAATTTACTCCCCACCACCTTCACATGACTGCCAGGTCTGTGTACTGGCAGCCATACCAGGACCACCTGCCCACTGTTAATCCCTGTCCCCCATGTCGCCATCCCCCACCAGGATCAATCCTTCACTCTGCTTCAAATCACAGCAGAGTTCAAAGCTACGACAACAGGATAAATTAAAAAAAAGAAACAGGTGGGAGTGTGGGGGTGGGTGTTTACCATAAGGTTGCCCTTTCAAATCTCCAGGAAAATATAACAAAATGAGGGTGGAGAATGTGACATAATACAAAGGAACACAAAGGACTGTTATTGAGTAAACAATATGAACATGAATATGAAAATATGTTTTGTTTACTATTGCATTACAATTAAACAAAGTAATATATTTTATTACAATTTTTAAATAAAATAACAATTAGCCAAAAAAGAGGGGAAAAAAGATGCACTGTGCAATGGTGAGCTAATTATTACTACTTGCTAACACCCTCCTGTACAATGAAGCAAGTCCTCAATGTGATGTTCCGTTATGGTCATTCTTACAATGCTATATCCTGAGTTAGTGCTTGTAAAACTAAGAACATTAACACATCTCCACCCCCTTGTGCGTGTGTGGGACAGTCTCATGTCATACAGTTATATTTAAGATCAAAGTTTGTGGTCCAGTGTGACAATATGTTGAAAATGGATTTACTGCTGAGGAACTACTGTTGAGGAAAATACCAAATATTAATTTCCACCTGCTAGAGATAATTTAGGTTGTTTAAATGTATTATGTTTGCTCAAAAACTTTGTTATCTTAAATGAATACTGTCTATCACTTTACAAGTAAAGAAAAAAATCTGCAGAATTCTGTAGATTTTCATTCTCAATCACTGCTGGAAACTGTAAAAATAAATAAATAAATAAATAAATAATACCTTGCAAATTCCGTTCCCTACAGTAGCTGAAGACAAAATTGATTAAAATGGTCAAAAACACTTTGTTTGCTATCAGCCTCAGCCAGTCTTGTTAAACTATGAGCGGTGCAATAACAGCCTGATTTCACAACAGTGGGGACACAACAGCTTTTTGGCCTGAGGGCAGTAGTCAGATTACACCCAAAACCTGCAAACACCTACCACACACACACACACACATTATGCATAAACCATCTGGTGGTATGTCAATTCAACACTATTCAACTAAATAGCTAATCTGCCCCTGGGGAGCTGATACCCCGCATTGGTTGGCATGAAGTGCCAATCACTCTCTCTCTCTCTCTCTCTCTCTCTCTCTCTCTCTCTCTCTCTCTCTCTCACACACACACACACACACACACACACACACACACACACACACACACACACACACACACCATGCATGGATGCAGATGCACAGGGACCATGTACTGTACATAAGGTCCCGCATGGATGAAGACACACCCCAACACACCCTCATTCCACAAGGCAAACATGCACACACATACGTACATAAATACAACTCCACAGCCCACTTATAAAAACCTGACCCGTATCACCCAATATCTGTTAATTACTATAACCCATTTCAGCACACACACACACACACACACACACACACACACACACACACACACACGCACACACACACGAGAGAGGGAAAATAGTAGAGGGAAGGGATTAGGAAATAAAACATGCCACATAGACCAATATGAGCCTGAAGACAGAAATCTGCTTTGAATTGCAGATTTATTCCCAACAGTCCCAAAGTCATGGAGAGAGAGACACACACACACACAGAGAGAGAGACAGTGTGTGTGTGTGTGAGAGAGAGAGAGAGATGGACAGAAAATAAAGAATTTGTCAGTTCACTTTCACTGAAATAGGTCAACGTTTCTCTCCACATGTGGAACCCTCTCTACACACTGCTGTGCATTATGAATGATAGCACACAGTGATATGCTGAGGCTGAGTGCACATGTAGGCGAGAAAAAGGGTCAGTGAACGTCACATACTACATTCTACACATTACCTCACATGGCAGAGGAAAATAGCAGCTACACTGCAGGCTGCAAAAACCTGGGGCCCATTTTACAAACCTTATGTTTTAACTGCTTTTACAGTCTGATCACAGATGTGGGCCACATCAGGGTCTACAAATCACATGAAAATTGCAGATAAATGTTCAAGCCCCAGTGTTCTCTTACCATTGTTGGTTCAACATTTACATGGCGATTAACCCTATTGGGAACTCTTATTCACAAATTGGGGCACAACTTCTGGATCAGGTCCAAAATGTCTTGTTGTCACTGTAAGGTTGTAAGGCAACCAGCAGATACTTGAGGTTACTGCACCCGGCCAAGAAAGTGTCCCCCACATAAATCCCCTTTAACCTAAATCTTGTTGTTTTAACATTTCAATTTAATACAGATAAAGCAAACAAAGCAAACATGAGTGAAACATAATGAGAGAGCTTCAGAGGATAATATATGAGCAGTTGAGTTATTCCTGAAAGGGGTTTGCAAGTTGCATAACACATTTTAGTTTTTCAAAAATATTACATTTTAAAAATATATTTTAAAAAAAGATTCCTCAATCCTTGGCACACTGGCAGAAACTCTGATGTATGTGTGTTAATTAGCTGTTGGAGAGATGAGTGAGAGAGACGGCACAGCTGGTAACAGAAAATGCGTAATGAAATCATTTCAAATTATTTAAAATCAATATGTATTAAAAAATCTATATATTTGACAGGACTGTTTAGTATATAACTAATGGTTGGATAATGCAAAGCTAAGGCTTTGAATGTAAATATTCACATCGAGCTGGTTTGGAGGTAAGTATAATGCTAAGCTGGGTTCAATTTTAAATACTGCATTTCTTGCTGCACTGTCTCATTTGGTTATTTAACAGCTCTGCTCATCTTGTCATCACACCCAAAGGATTGACAGTACAGCTGAGGAAACAATGCCATGTGAATACAGCTGATTTTAAGCAATTATCTAGAGATTTAAAGGGATTTTCAGGAGTTATGTGAACAGATGTAAGATTTACTGACTACAACAGAAGCCACAGTTATACTAATGCTGCTCCTTATGAAGAACAACATTTTGCAGTCTTTCCTCGTACTTGTTTAATAAAATCATTTTTAGTTACATTAGGTAATAATGGTACCTCTTATTCTTGCCATTACTAGGTCACGAGACATATCACGTTGACTACATGTTGAACCTGAGCAATAATAGGTTTTGGCGTTGACATGTAAGGATGATTAATCAGGACGGGCCAGAGACAGACATCTAGGATCAGGAATTTCGATAACATGGCATCCAAAGCATCACAGACCAAATTCTTGCATCCTGGTCTTGCTACTATCCAGTGAGCAAAAAGTGGTCTAGATCACGTCTTTTAGACATCATTTATGGACATCCAAGACGTCTAAAAGACGTCCTCTGGGGAGCCAGAATGAAAGTTTTTTGTACGCCTTTTCTGGACGTTGTATAGACGTTTATAAATCATTTATCGACTAATTCTGGCTGTCAGTGGACGTCCAGATCATAGCCAGTATGAACGTCTATTCTCAACTAATTCTGGATGTCAGTGGATGTCTAGATTATGGCCTGACTGGACGTCTTTTCTCAACGTCATTTATCAACTAATTCTGGCTGTCAATGGACATCCAGATCATGGCCTGGCCATGTCAATAGTCAGGCCATAATCTAGACATCCACTGACATCCAGAATTAGTTGAGAATAGACGTTCATGATCTGGACGTCCACTGACAGCCAGAATTAGTCAATAAACATATATAAAGGTCTATACAACGTCCAGAAAAGACATATAAAAAACTTTCATTCTGGCTCCCCAGAGGACATCTTTTAGACGTCTTGGATGTTCATAAATGGCGTCTAAAAGACATGATCTAGACCACTTTTTGCTCACTGGGTGGGGTCGCGAAAAGCGACCTATAATAACTTGTCTCTTACTATGAAAAACTACGCAGGATAAATGACGATTTGTCGCGCTCAATGCCTATTTTCATTCCTGATGCCCCATGTGTGACAAATCTGGTCATTATCATGCTGATACAGTCCAGGCATTAGACCTCGCCAGCAGGTGGAAGGTGGAAGTGGCTGACAAGTTAAAGTGCATTTGAGGAGACACATTATTGTCTAAACTCTCCTCAGGCCAAGGACCATACACAGTACACTGGCACTAGTTGACATTGTTTCAAGGGCCCAGTCACAGGGCAGCAACAGCAGAAGAGTGTTCTGCCTTCTCTTGGTGTCAGTCACGAGGATCTGGTGCAGCCCTGGTCATGGCAGTCGCTCAAAGAAATTAAGGGTCAGTGTGTGGGTTAATGGTTGTACGGGGCAGTCTGGGGGCACAAATATTCATGCACAAGTCCTGCACTGTGCTGGCAGGTTTGGTTTGGCTGGCTGCTCTGCCAGTGTGTTTCACATTTATAGTTGACCTAGCTAACATAGTTTGGTTTACACTTGCTGACACACACACACACACACACACACACACACACACACACACAGAGAGAGAGACAGAGAGAGAGAGAGAGAGAGAGAGAGAGAGAGAGAGAGCAAGAGTGAGAGAGAGAAAGGACACCTAACAGACAAAAACACAACCAGGTCACAGTTACCTTAGTTTATCCTGAGGTCCACAACCTGAGGCACACATTCTCATCACACACACAAACACAAACTGAGTATTTCTCCTAACATTACATGAATGGGTGCATCATAGAAGCCATTAAGACAAATGGATGAAATTGTGTCTGGCCTCTCCCTTCTGCCTGTCATGCTACATCTAACAGAAACAGACTGGCCTGTTGCAGGCTATTTCTAAAATTAACATGTTCATTTGCGTGATGTGTATGCAGTATGTATTGTGTATCTATGAAAACTGCTTGGCGACCTTCCATGAGTTTTGCCAGAAGCAGGCTTAGAGTGGAAATAACCTACTTCTAGTAACTGCAGGGAAATAGCATAAATTTGCTAAATGAGACTGTTAAGAACACTATTCCTTAAATATTGTATGACTTCCACCTCTATTATTCAAGATGAGAGGGTGATTGCTTTACGAAACCCCTTTGTCATTAATACACACTAAGACTACAGATATTTTATTATAAACACCTTGGTACTGTAAATTCTACTGGAGTAAATTACATCTCCCATTGTTGTCAGGCCGAATGTAGAATGAATCAATTAATCTTGAGACTCATTTCCTTATCACAGCCCTCACAGGTTTTACATTTCTTAAGAGAGGCCACTTAAAATGCATGAGCTAGAAATTTTTACCGTCAACTGAACTGTGAAGGCAAGCATGATTAGCATGATTAGCATGATTGAAGCATGATTATTAAACTTACAAAGACATGGCCCAATCAGCTGTTGAAGTTTTTCATGTGTGCTCATTTTAGGATTATTTTCCGAAGACTTGCAAGGAATGAACCATCTGTAACCATTTGTGTCTTTTATTGTCATATTTTTTACTCTTGACATCTTTTCCTTTAACCACATGCAATTTCACATGAAGGTCATTGTTTTGCTTCCTCTTTGTCCATGCAGTGATCATTCATATTCAGTTATGCCCATCCCCAATCCAGCACACACAAACACCCACACAGTTTTTGTACCAACTATTCCATTGTTTCCAGCACTTGGAGATTCCATTAGAGCTATTTTGGATGATGCTGAGTGCTAATGGTGCTCTCTGGGACAAACTTGGAGTAGAGCTTTGGAGTGTGCATTTAGTGTGTATATGTGTGTGTGTACAAATGTCCCACAACTGAAAAATCCCTAATTTTCAATTGAATCTCATGCAATGGTGTGAGAACACATGCATTTTAAAGCCCATGCCTGTAAACAGAGCAGGTCTGTATCTTTGTGTGTGCATGCAGTTTTCAAATCTCAAAAATCTCTTGATTCTGTCACTTAATGCAGAAAAAGCTTTCAACAGAGTCAACTGGGAATTTATTTTTTCTAGAGATAATCACAAAATGTTGAAATGTTGTGTCCCCTCTGTTGTGAAAATGTTGCTTTTTATCTATTGGATACGGACACCATACACATCATCTATGGCCACTATTATTGTGAATAGATGGATTCACCAACGTTCCCAATGTTTTACTCTATACAGGGGACACTGAAAAGAATGTCCTCTCTCTCCTTTACTCTTTGCTGTGTTTGTTTAATTGCTAGCAGCTACAATATGGCAAACTGCAAACAGTGAGGGTCTACAGACATCCACAAAATCAGTCTTTACGCAGATGATGTATGATTACACTCCTAGAGTACAGGACTCTCACATATCACTCTCACGTATCCCTAAAAGAATGCTTTTCTATTACACAAGACTTCTCTGTCAAGGCAGAATAATTGGCAGAAGGATCAGATTGTTTGTCGCAGTGATTTGGACCTGCATTCCCACTATTAACTACACAATTTTAGTTTTCTTTTTATAACTGTTATAAAACATTGAAGTGCTCATGCGAAATTTTGATTATGAATTAGAGAAGGTAAGGATGTTGGGCCACCCCAAAAATAGCCCCAACCATCACACACAATTACCCTCAGCAACACAGTATTCTCATGGCTGCTGGGAGCACTGCACACACATGTACTGGAGGAAGTAAGAAGTGCAAAATGGCAACCACTGGAAATCACCACCAACATGGCTACACGTTTATGAAACGTGTAGCCATGTTTTATGAAACGTGTAGCCACATTGGTTACCGCGTAACGCGTTACTTAGTAACGCGTTACGCGGTAACCAGTGCCGGCATCACTGTGCATAGGGTTACGCATGAGGGAATGACTTTCAGCTCATCAGACATTTTCTTAATGTTGATCGGCCAAAAAATAAAGATTCACGATTTACGAGTCCCAAATCTCAAGTCCAAGTCAAGTCTCAAGTCACTGAGGCCCATCTCTGCCAGTAGTTTACCCAGTCTGTTCTTCTGAATACTCATGTCTCACATACAGCACCAACTTAACAGAAACACTGGCATTTTTGGCACAATGTCTTCCAGGGAGTCCAGGTCAAAACTTAAAGCATTATCACAGACAAAGAAATTGCACATGCTATTCATAACGGCAACACAAGGGGAAAAGTAAAAGACGAGAGGTATACAGGCCATACCAGTGATATCCACAACACAAGGGTTTAGTAGAACAGCAAGATGTTTCCTTCAGGGCAGTTTGTAAAAGGCCTTTTAAGGTTGTCAAAGAAGGGAGTGCTACTAAGGTAATGGTATTTTGCAGTTTTACCAAGCTCTGAGTGCACCCTTGGGACGTTTCCGATAAGTAGATCTCCTGCTATAGTTGCTGGTATGATAAGATAAAAGGCTGGAGATATAAATAGATAGTTTATCTAACAATGTCCTGGCAATGAATAGCAACATTAAGACTCATACAAATGATTAATGTGAGCCTGCACAAGGTGCCCAAATGGTCAGCAGTAAAACCGTTCCGTATCGGGAAAGTGGTGGCACCAAACTAGGCAGAAGCACTAGCCTTTTGCAGTCAGTCAAAGTTCAAATTATTGTAACTTCAACCTCGGTTGGAACTGTCACAGCAACCAATGAGATAGCAGTTGTATGTGATGTAGCCAGAAGTGACACATCCTAGCGAGGGCGCTAGCAATTGTTGGAAGAAAGAAAGAGTTCCCCAAACTCTATAACACAAAATCAACACTAAAAACATGCCACAATCTGATGCGTTGCAGTACGTAAGCAGTCAGGTGGGACTTCCAAGTGTTTGAGTGTGCATATAGTTTTACACACTTTGCTTCATCCAATTTAAAAGTTAGCTTAGCTGTCAAGGCAGACACGGTGACGGGGGCTATGATCATCCCAAGCATAGCTCTCTAATCAGTCGGTGAACAGAAAAAACGTTGGTGTAGCAACAGTATATCTCACCATGTCATTAAACAGAAATTCTGATTTGTTTTTGCAGAAGAAGAAAGTAAGAAATAATGGAATGATGGTGACATATACCAGCACTGCGCTTTGCAAGTGTCTGCACTGTGCTCAGCACCTTACTATAGCAAAGAGCAAATACCTTATCATCTGCAGGCAGCTTTATGCAGCATCATATGCATAACACAGTTTTTTAAGTAGGGATAACATTTCAGGCATGTAAATCACATCACCATAGTCTACTAAAGATAGAAATGAGCTTTGCACATCTTCCTTTCCAAGAGCTTTATGGCTCGATTCAAAGAGGGTGCCACCATATAAATGATTGAGTCACCTTTGTTTACTGTAAGTGAGGGTGTGTATGTCTACCAAGACATACTGAGTTCTTTTTTAAAAATGTATAGAATTCTTAAACCACTTTAGATCCACTCTGTAATAGAGTCTCTGCTTATCAGTGTGGGATCTACAGAGTCTAATGGTCTAATGTTTCCTGTCTAAAGATGTGTTGATTGCAATAGTACCCAGCATAGAAAAAAACCTGACTGACTTACGTTCACTGATGTGGACACTTATGTTCTGTCTGTCCACCCACTCTGTTGTGACCACTTAGCAGACCTGATGAGAGACAAAGAAAACAGATAAACAACATTAAGACCTCTTGAATCCTGTTGTGCAAACAAATTACAATGTACAGTTCATTAATCAGTTTAAAGAGGGAGCTTCACATGAGAATTCAAAAGATATGGAACAAGCAATATCTGTGATCATATCAAAGGTTGTGGGATCATTTGACTGGCCATAGTGTAATTTTGAAAATGTTGACCGCTAAGAAGCTCAATTTTTGTTGTGCAAAGAGAAATACTTTGCAATAAAATCAGTCTGAAGAGAAGACTCCAGTCAGATGTGCAGACTGCTCATTAGTCTTTGTTAGTCTGAGTGCCGGAAGAGGCGGAAGATACAGTACAGCAGACAGCAGCACACACACACACACACACACACACATACACGCCTCCGGACTGTCTGCAGCAGTGTTGTTTCTTCATCTGTGTGTTTGTGCTTTCAAAGAGCATGTCTCTACGCCAGCCACTGCCCTTAGGATCATAGGATGCTCTTTCCCTCGTTCTTTTTGTCCTTCATGTCTGTGTTGCTGCTGCTGCACAACCTCACACAGAGGCAGAAACACACACTAACACCCAGTCTGCCTGGAGGTCTGTGGAAAGCCTCTATGGTAATATAAAACACGCTGTATCTCGAATACAGTTAGTACTACAGTGACAAAAATGTTTCATTAAAATTAAACCAACTACTACTGTGAAAAGTACATTTTTCACACAAAACTACCCCTTTACCCTAACACTCAGCTGCACCAAGGAGATACTAGTCCATTTTAAGCCCACACGTTATTAGATGTTCAAAGTCGATAAAAGAACTTCATAATTATAGCATTGTACTCTTATGACATTTTCAGACTCACGATGAGTCGGTTAAAAAAAGGACCAAAATCAATGTAGCACCACCAAAGATATCACATTTGTATTGTGCACATTTTTCTTCCTTGTCAAAACTTGGCGACACATCTACATTACCCACGATGCTGAATCGGTCAGAGATTCAGGTGTATTGTTAGTAGCGACTAATGAAGCCTGAGGCCTGGAGTAGGTGTGAGGAGAAGGCTAGAGAGGTCTGATAAGTTATCTTCTTTCTAACTACACACCCCCAGACTTCCCAGCTCACTGGCAATAGTTTGAAATGCAACACAGCTGACAGTTAAGTTTACACCAATAACGTTAGTCTTTTTAGAAAAACTGCCGTTTACTTTAGAGCCAGCTGCTAGAAGCTGCGGTCTTTGGTGCCTGTCGTGGCAGCAACCTAAGAACCCGCTGGTGGAGTAGGAGGCCGACAGCACAGAGGCACAGTGTTTAGCACTGTTGCCCCACAGCAAGAAGGACCTGGGTTCGAGACTGGGCAGGGCAATCCAAAGACATGCAAATATTAGGTTAATCAGTTACTCTAAATTTCAAGGGTCTTCTGAAGCAGCAGATAGGTACCAGGAGGCCAGAAAGGCTGCAGCCTTGGAGGTCGCTGAAGCATGGAGGCAAGGAGAACTGCAGACCTGGACTGGGGATATTGTCAGGCATTTGAAAGGGCACTTCTGGCCTGAGAATAGCCCCCAGGAGGAGCTGGAATACCCTACTGAGCCTGCTGCCACCGCAACCCAAACCCGGATAAGCGAAAGGCAATGGATGGATGGATGGATGGATGGATGATAAGTAAAGTTCTTTCACACTGAATCCACTACATTTCCTCAAAAGCAAATTGCATATAAGCTTTTCATTGTTTTTGTTGGTTTTGTTTTTTTAAACAAGTTTCAGCTAATCAGCTATTCGTAAGTCATGCATTATGGCCAGCCCATCCTCACATGAAAAACAGCAATGTAGGTCATGTGTTCTGGTCGCTAATTATGACCCATATTTATCTTTATTGTTAGGCAGCAACCTCTAATGATTTCAATAATTATGAAGCAAAAGTAGGAGGTCAGGTAAATTAGTATAAGCAGGGCAAACTCTGCAGATGGAGGTGGTGGGGTGGATCAATGGCCCAAACACAGGACTGTCCCCAAAAAGACCTCTAACCCTAACCCTAGTTAATGATGAGTACTTAACTTACTCCATGTTAGTAACATAACTTTTGCGTAACTAACTTATATCAGCTCAAACCATGATCTTTTCCTCAACCTAACCAAACAGCAACTGTTTCACAAAGTTAACCATGTGAACACAAAGGTTTAGTACGCTGCCTGTCATGGGACTCCTACTTAGGGAGTCACTGGAAAACAACCTAATCAGTTGTTTAGATATGAGAATGTGTTGATTATGGCATTTTCTGTTTTTTGCCTTTGAAATTTATTAACACACTCTTTGTTTGCCTAATACCATGTGAGCAAAATATAAGGTTACTGCGAAAATGACCAGTATAACAGCAAATTTCAGTCCCCAACACTGCACATCAACTGGAAGTAAAAAATTAACTAGAAATGTTGTGAACACACTTTTGAAATTTGCACAGCAACAAAAACTATTCTGCTGTTCATGGTGAAAACCAGCGCAGCATTCTGGTATGTGTTTCTGGTCCTGGTGGGGCACAAACTGCACCAGTCAGCTCAGTTGGTCTCATGCAGGCTTATAGTGCTGCTGAGCTTCTGTCTCATTTGGTTACATTTCTCAGCAACTACATTTTCTCTGGATAACACAAATACACTCTCAGTCTATGACACAATGTTACTGAACATAAAAACACATGTTCTCTGCATGTATCTATTGGGGGCTATTATAAGTCGATCTCTGTAACCTAATGTAATAAAGATTTTACAGATGTACCACTGCTTTGATATGGATATGGTTGAAAATCAGAGATATGTTACTTCAGTGGCTATTCAGAGCACATCAATATTTCAGACTAAGATTTTCTTTCTTCTGCTAGTTCAATTTAGGATTAAAGTCTTAATACTGTATGAATGTAAATGCATCTATCACTGTACTGAGCTGGGTTATAAAATGTATATTTAGAGAGATTAAACTTTTAAAATATCACTACTAGCTGTTACATCATCTTTAACTTAATCTGATGACTCAAGAGTTAATTCAATATGCGTTTAAGCAGTACATTGCCTCTGACTACAGTATGGCACGTATTGAACATCTGGAGGAGAAATGTTTAACTGGGTTAAGTGCATTGCCAAAGGGCACAGTACTATGCCCTACTTGAGGAGACAGTGTATTTGAGTAAGACTGCAGTGCTGTGTACTACTGACATGCAGAGCAGAAACTCTCCTAGTCATCTTGTTTAGCAGCAGCAGTCTCTTAGCTGTGCTTGGGAACAAGCTCGAGGTTCTGAACCTGACCCAACTTCACCCCAGCAACAATGTCTTTGAACCAAAGCTGACCTGACCACTGCAGCAGCACAATATAAAAAAATGTCAAAGATTTGAAAAATTAGGGCAGCAGTGGTTGTGGTTTAAAACACAATCCTCATTTAGTGTATGTTTATCACCATGAGCCTATATTTTTAGCTTTTCAGTACTTTTTTAAATTTCTAATTCCAGGCATCTTCTGTATAGTTAATACAATGCGTCTCTGTGAACTTGTTAAAGTTAAAGTTTAAAGTTCCATATTAAGATAATTTTCAGGTTCATTCTTTTATTTCAGGTGTTCACATGTTTTAATGTTCATACAACAAATTCCTTTTTTCTTACTGTCCATAGCCACCACACCTCTATTGTCCCACTATCTGAATGCTTCATTTTAGTGCATGTCTCTTTTAAGGCCCACCTCCTGCAAGCCCAATCTGCTCTGATAGGTCATCCCTCACAGACCTGAACAGGCACCTCCCACTGTTTTTTCCCCTCAGCTCTGCTTTTTACAACCTGAGAGTGCTGACTGTACAGTTGTGACATCACAACCTTACAGTCCTGACAGCTCGTCAGGGGCACTGTGTAGTTTTGGAAAAGAAATTCCAACTCAGAATTTTCATATTTCAAATATTAATGAGGTACTACTACCACCTCAGAAATATTTATTTTTACATACATATATAAACAAGTTGTTCTCAGAGGAAAATAAGGTCCCAGAACACTGTTTGAAGCTAGAAAGATGGCAGGGTCCGCCACATATAAACAAAGTAATGAAATTGTGTTGTCCTTTAAGGTCAGTTTGTTTATTCAGTTTATTCAGTCATGAAAACAAAGACAGTTTGCTCATTTAGTTGGTTTAGGCTGGAAAAATCAGTCAATGAGGATCTTTCTCTTCTGATTAACATTTCTTCTCCAAAACTACAGAGTGCTCCTTTAAAGGCATTCTTCAGGAGGATTAAGCGTGTTGATACTTTCACGGTATTTACATAGCACCTAGACCTGCTTTATAATCAAAAAGGATGTGGAAATCTCACTTTCTACAATAAGGACCTTTAAAGGAGCACTCCGACATTTTGCTGTCTCACCCACAACTGAGCTAACATACCTGTGTACCAGATTCACAGATGTTAAATTGATCTACTTTTCATCTAACTCTGAGTAAGATAACAATTAATATGTCTTCAAATATTGGGGTGTTCCTTCAAAATTAAGAAACAGAAATGGCCAGAATGCAGGGACCGTCTAAATTAAACATCCAACAGTAAACAGGGTTTGTTTCCACAGACAGTAACAGCAAACAGTAAAGACTGTAGTGATGTGCAAGCCGACCCATAAACTGCGGGACCTACCAACTCACCCCTGGGTTGGGTGGGTTTGGTCAGCTTACAAGAAATTAATTACGGGTGCGGGTGGGCAGGCAATGAGTGACAAAGCAGCGTTACCTGCAGAGCCACTTCACTGTTGACAAATGCCTTGTCTCTTAGAGCGATCAGAGTTACACATACCCTCTCCTCTCCATGCTGGCTTGAATCGAGCTGTACATTTCAGTACCAAGCGCATCCATTTAAAGTGCTTTCAGCTTGAAAAAGGTTCAATCCTGGAACTGTGGACTAACTATTTTGTAACAGTTGACCGCTACGATGGAAAAATGTGTTGTTCTTCTGTGTCTGAGAGAGAGAAAAGAGAGGCAGAGTCTGTGTTCAAAGTTTGAACTTTACTTTCACTACCATTCAACAATAAATATCACCATTAGGAGGAATTCATTTATTTTTTTCATTTATTCTTTTTATTTAGCATAGATCTCCCCACTACAGTGTGTGGGGGAGAAAGAGGAAAGACAAAAGAGATAGAGCACTCTGTACTGGACCCCTCCATCCCTATCAGCCGGATCAGCACCTCGGACAGTGCAACAGGATTTGTCTTATTCCTCGGTCTGAAGAATTGCGCTCATATAATGCATGGAGTTGTTTTGAGGGTCGGGCTTGGTATGGGTCATTGATTAGCACATATTTTAATGGGTTGGGCGGGACTTGTTGATTCTCATAATGGGCTTGCGGATCATAAAAAACCATGACGCGCTCATCGCTACTTTACTGAATATGTGAAGTGAATAAAGAAACGACTGATGTTGTTGATGCTCTCCATCAAACACACCCCAGTGTAGCTCTCTCTGACCTGCTTTCAACAGCCTCACGGGACAATAAGGAGAGTGTGTGAGTGTGTATGTCAGTGTAGGCACTTTGATGTCCAGTCTATCACCTGCTATTCCCTGCTGACCTATAACACGTCTACTACACACCAATTCACTAATGACTGTCCCGGAGGTGTGTGTGTGTGTGTGTGTGTGTATTATGTTTACCTCCATACATGCATATTACCTCCCACACACCAGCCTCCTTTTCACCCTCCAGCTATGGCCTTTGAACCCAGTCCATTACTGTGCCCCACACACACAGGCGCGCGTGCGCACACACACACGCACACACACACTGAGAGGTCATGGCATGAATGGCTCAAACACACAGCTGAGGTCACGGGTCACATGCTAAAGAGCTTGTGGGGGAAATGTCTATGACAATGACATCATTTCCTTGCTATAGATCATTCTTAAAGGGGTTGCCATGACATCCACTCTCACAAGCTGCTGGGATAATTGGGAAAAGCATGGAAGGTGTTGGGTTCATGTATGTGTATAATGACATAGTAAGTCGTAACTGTCAATCCAGATTTAAAATGCAGTCAAACTTACACCTTACAGACTGCCATTTATACTTTAGTTCATTTATGAGAATCAGCAGTAATCCATCAATCCAACATGAAAATATCTTCTGATAACATCTGTGACAATATTTTCTGTGAGTGGTGACGTAGTTGAAAAAATGACCTTTGACTTGTGATGCGTTTAGTGTTGGTGAGGGGCTCTGAAATCTGAGATGTGAAGGCTGCTGAACAGCTCTGTGTTACTGACAGTAGACCAAATCCAGAAAACACACAATAACCAAACTTGGACTCTCAGGGAAGAAAGTAGGCCACCAACAAAAGCCACAAGATGATCTTTACAGCATAAAGCTCTGTCAATCATTAATGACAAAACATACCCCCTGCTCCAGAATACCCCAAGCAAAGAAAAACTAGGGGTCAACAAGGGTTCTTTTATCTTAAATGCAATCAATGTGGTCAACCTACTACAGTAAATAGGAGAATGTAAGCTGTACACACAGTAAGTATGAACACACTGACTGTTGTAATCTGGAGATCTTTGTTCTGTTAATTTGATTTTTTTAATCTTATGGACATGTTTGTGTTTATAGTTTTTCTGGTTAGCCCAAAGACAATTTTCCTGCCTTGGCTGGACAATGAAGTTTATTTTATTCATCTCTCTTTTCCTGACGCTCACCTGCATCTCAACATTTGAACCACTCATTAAGGAAGACCTTGAGATGCAATTGAAAGCTTAGGAAACAGCGGGTTAGTGGACCTTGAGTTAAGATTGTTTTCTTTGTTTGTTTCCAAGGTCTAAAATGAACTCTCTTGTGCAGCTTGAATGCTGTTGCTGAAGCTTTTCCCACTTGAGACAAATAAAAGTCTCTCTGTGCCACTTTATTCTCAATACTGTTTGATGTCAATTGGCATGATACTGGTGACAATATATTATAGTTCTTTAATTGCTAACAAGCACTGGTCAATACTGAAACCAGTTAATCAAAACTCTTCATTCAGTCTGTAATTACCAACATGCATCTTGGTCACACAGTTGATCTCACCTCCAAACCTCACTCAAAGCACCAAAACACCTCATGCATGTCTCAAAGTAAGCTTGTTCATCCAGTAGTATAACGGCATTGGTATTACGTGGTATCTGTGGTTGGTCAGCATCAACTGTCTGGGAATTACCAGTTTGTGAAAAAAAATTAGAAATGGCTGATGAACGTTATCTAGCCTTAGCGACATAAGTGTTGCAGTGTAAGCGTTAGCAACGATAGCTAGCTAGTATTAACAACATCAGCTACAACAAACTGGGAACCACTTGAGGGGGCAGGGTATTGGAACAACAGCGGCGTTGTGGTGTGAATGCAATTGTAGGGGGGAGATGGAATGATGGGAGATGGAATGCCACATTTAATGGCTGGATGTTATCAATAACACCCTTAATTTCTCATCTCAACTCTACAGAAATTGGTTTAGTTCCCTTTAAAATGGTTACATTAGATTCAGTGTTGTTAATGTTACTGAACCCTTCCACTAAACATCTGTAGACATTATGTGTGCATGTGCGAAATTAACCCTCCTTTCCTCAACAAAGCCCTGATCAATTAACCCTCAGACCCTCTATAGAAGCAGAGCAGGGACAAAACAAAGCGGTGTCAGATTGCAAACCCACCCCTCTGTACTGAGCACCTCCTCCGGGGAAGGTAAGATGGAGGAAACTAGGATGGAGGATGGAGGGGGGTGTGGGGTGAACGCGTGGTTGCCAGGCAATACGTGTGTACATGTGGATGTCATGCTTGGCAGGAGCTGTAGCTTGATGTTGCAGAATGACCTACTTTTAATCGAAAGGGAAAGAAAGAGTGGGAGAGGAGAGGAGTGGGGATGCAGTGGGAAGACAAGCAGGTTCACTGGTTTTAATTCAAAGAAACAGAAGAAAAGAGCAGGAGGGGAAGGCAGAGACAGACGGAGAGAAAGAGAAGTGATAAAGAATAAGAAAGATGTCCCAGAGGGTCAAGTAAGGGGCTGAGATGAAAAGGAAGAGACAGCAAAGAGGGAAGCTGTAAAAAGAGGAGAGGAGAGGACACGTTGATTGATTGGTCAAATACGCATGTGTGTGTGTGTGTGTGTGTGTGTGTGTGTGTGTGTGTGTGTGTGTGTGTGTGTGTGTGTGTGTGTGTGTGTGTGTTGCTGTTTCCAGCCCTGAGGGGAAGCGCCCTGCAGGTCGATCCCAGATAAGTCAATCCCAGAGTTCCCTGAATGATATGAGCTGAAGCACTTGCTTTAGCCTCTTTTATGAGGCTTCTTAATAAATGATGACTGCCACCTGCAGCAATGAGAATATTTGTAAGAATTGTAATTAAAACTTCTTGAAGACACAAAATGAAGCACTCCATAGATTAAGTTATTTTAATGTGGAAGAGTACTATTAAATCTGACAATCCTATTACTGCTGAAGCACTACTTCTATGGTACGCTTGAATTATAATATTGACACTGCCTGCAAGCTAGGCAAATTTAACAACCAGTAACCTTCACTTTAAGGAATGACAAGCCTGTCTCGCAGAATGTTTACATGTATATACAACTCATTTGCAACAGCAAACACTTTGGAGAGAAAACATAATGCTGTGCGTATAAGATCTTGTATTAACATAATAGAGAAATGTTGTCAATGAACGTGTGATAAAAATGTTGATACCAAACATATCAGTAGAATGTTCACAGACAACTTTCTTTATTCGTTTTTTCACCAAAACATCTGATTGTGAAAGACAATATCTGACTGCAGGGACTAAATATGGTTATATTTACATACTCAGAAAAACAGAAATACATATTAACATTTAACAGAGACCATCATCATTCCCTAACCTTAACTCAAGTGCTTTTGTTTCCTATCTTTAAGCTAACCCTAACCCTAACCCTCTTGGAATAATCATAAATCGAGATCCTAATCCTGATCATTCTATATCCTAAGCATGTGTTAATTATTGTAATCATATTGATGGTCCTTTCTTGATGGTCATTTTATCACCAACCACAGTCTTTCCCTAAATCTAAACAAGTTGTTTGTGTGTCTGAACCTAATTAAATCTTAACATAGTGTTGTCACATCAGACAGAAGATTTATTTAACAGTGATTTGTAACAATTTTGGAATGAACAAGCAATTTTTATGTTGTCATTTTGCGGACTTGCGCTGTAATTGAATCACTGACTGCTGTGATGCATTTAGCCGCTTCCTTTGAGAGTTCTGTTATTGATTATTGTCATTGCTTCCTGGTACACCAAAATGGAACAGGGCCATCATTAATGTTATTTGTTACACCTGTGCTTATCTTGCAATTACAAATGAAGATGTCCTCCATAAAAACTGTATACAACATCTGATAATTGCAGATTACAAACCACACCACAGTGGTGTGAGGCAGAGGGCAGCTTGAACACTATAATCACTGGAATGATAGATAATCATCATATCAGATGCCAGCTTTGATAAAAATTAATATCAGCCACAAACCCTGTATCACTCTAGCCCTAATCAGCAATAAATATTTCCAACGATACTCAACAGATGACCATACCCCCGATAACACCATATGGAGTATATACACACAAAAGCACCTCACACACAAGCAGAGTAGACATCAAGACCATTTCAAGCAAAGCCATCCAAATCCTCTGCAGCTCTTCCAGAACTGTGAACCAAAGTCAGTTCAGACGGTCATACTGAACAGGAAATACAAGAGGCTGGGGGACCCCAATCAGTTTGTTACCCCCTGTCAGTTTCTACCCATCACATCCACAAAGACAGGATGGAGGCAGGCAGACAGAGGGGGAGGCGGGGGGAGGAGAGACAAGAGGGAAAGAGGTTAAAGATGTTGACAGCAAGAGATCAGCAGACCAGACCAGAGAATAGAAAAACAACAGAGAGACAGAAAGGATGCTGTGTTAGAGAACAGAGGAAGGAGAGAGGTGAAAGTGAAAGATTAATTAATTAATTAATTAATTAATTAATACAATTAATTTTACAAAATAAATTGTAAGTGTATTTTATCATCCTAGTGGTTTGTTCATGCCGGTTGTACAAGGATTATTTTATTAGATGACACTAGGGGTGTATGTCTCAAATCGTTCAGTACTGGACATTTGGTTCAGTGAGTAACTTCCTTGTTCAGCACAAGCTGTGAATCAAGCACTTACTGTTAAAATAGAACAGGACAGAGAATCTAGAGCTCGAGTGTTACCCGGACAGCATTGGCTGTGCACCAGTTGTTGTCTATCAGCTGTGGCTGATGCTCATGGACTTAGCCTGATTAGCCACATTACTCAAGCTCAAGTGATGCTGCTACCATCTGAATGCCAAACACAAATGAGCGACAGATTATATTTTCGCTGCTGTGCCAAAAACGCACCGAACCATGAATTCTAATCTAATAGATGTAAGGGCTGCACGATATATCGTTTCAGCATCGACATCTAACTGAAAAAAATGTAAACGTGCCGGTAGTGCGTAGGGTGAATACTGGCCCACTTCATGTAGTGGATGTATTTTTTTCCCAGTATGAGTTTCCTCAGGAATTACCTGGAGCTATTTATTCGAGGATCTGCGCTCAAACCTGGAGCACGTTTTTTGAGTTGTCTTTCTTGTTGTGTGAACTAGATTTGAACTGAACTGTTTTGTGGTTGTGGGGAATTCAAAATGGACTATTTACCAAGTGGATTGATCTCATGGAGGAGTCTTTCGCATGTACACACTCACACCCTCACAAATATTGAATTGAGTTGTGGTCTATCTGTTGGTGCTGCTGGGTTTTGGAGATGTAAATGTCCCATCCCCCCCTGCATTCCCTTTCCACTCAAAAACAGGAAAACAAAAGCTTAAGGTTTAGGTGTAAACCAAAAGTCATGATACTGAATTCATTTCTCCACATCATCTCTGATTTTAGGTTGGGTTTTTGTTTGTGTGTGTGCGCAGGCGAGTGTGTGTGTGCGTCACAGATATGCTTAGACTATTAAACAGTGCTTTACATCCATGTCAGACTTCCTGTTCATTAGCAGGTCAAAAGCAATAAGAAACAAAAATCTCCAGGACCTGCTTGCAGCAAGTCTTCCTGGCAGCTTCCTTATTTTGTATATTTCAACAGGACTTAAAAAAAACTGTCCTTCCACTGAAATATTGAAGACCTCCCGCTGACACTCAATCACACACCCTCTCACCTTGGTCACGACATCACGTATTCATGACGAACAAAGAGGCCATTTAGTGATCCCTCCAGGCTCACTGTTCGCAGTCAAAAACCACACCCACCCACTGGGAGCTGGCAGCCGCCCAAATAGTATACCTTTTAAAATAGCCCCTCACACTATTGGTGAGCATCCAGCACTATAAAAGGCTTTCCAATACAGTATTAAAAGATCAACGATTGAATGGACCTTGTTAATACCACTCCATACTGACTTAAACATGATTTAACCATTTTTTTATTTCATTACAATCATATTTCCGTTTGAAGTGAACATTAGTATATTTTTTTAATATGAAATTATGCTCTTTTTACTGTATGTCTTTAGCTTTGAATCTGCACGACCGGGCTATCAGACAGTGCTAGTAGTGAATCAGTGAGCATGCACTGTAGCAGATGAGAGGGCTGCAGCCAGCTGGAGGTTAAATAAATGTTAGGTCGGCTCTGAGGGCTCAGCCAGAGCCTCACGACAAGACTGCTGCTGCTCTGCTCCACCGGAAATGGCTTATTAAGGCTGATTCCTTACTGCAGCCTGCCTACCTGTGTTTATGTATGTGCACGTGCATGTGTGTGTGTGTGTGCCTCTGTTCTTGATGAGGAGTTAGTGTCCTTCAAAACAGACCGGTCTGTTCTAAAAAGAGCAGGTCAGCATAAATAAAATGTCACCATGAATGACATCATCTTCTAGTATACAGGGGCTAAGGGTTCAAATATTTGAGGTTGGTGGTTATGTTTTTTTTACTATATCATGCAGTCCTACTGGGCTGACAGAAGCCAAGATCAGCTTAATTTTTGTATTTTGTGTAATTTATGTTTATCTCAGTGTTACTGTAAGCCAGTGTATGCAGCCTTAAAATTGACAATCTTTGACCAAAAATTTAAGCAGTGGCAATCTCCAGTTTAACTGATTACATTACAGGCTAATTTAAAACTTAAAGTTGATTTGGATATTGTGTACTCTATGCAATTATTTAAATTATCAATTAATCTTTTTTTTTTTTTTTCAGAAAATAGCGAAAATGTGCCCAAAAAGGATAACAATCTATCTTCAAGATATGTGTACAATGAAAAACTGAACAACAGCAAATCCTCACACTGGAGAAACTAGAAACAGAAAATGTTTGGTGTTTTTCCTTGATGAGTGATTTAAATAATTAAATGAATTATCAGAATTGATACATTTTCTATCAAGTTAATATCAGATTAATTGACTAATTGTTAAAGTATACCAGAATAAATGTGTATATATTGTCTGAAAGGATTTTAATGATGAAGGTTTGAAGGATTCAAGATTAGAATTAGTCTTAGTTTAAGGTTAGGAAATGAGCCGCAATGGCTGGCCCTCACATGTATAGTGATACAAGAATATGTGTGCGTGTGTTTGTCTGTGGTAATGTTCCTTTGTGCCAGCCAAAATAAATGAAAGGGCTGGCACAAGCCCCCCCCCACCCCCCTGTTTAAATTACCTCTCCTGCTCTCTCCCTTTATCCTCCTTCTCCTCTCCTTTATCTCATCTCTGTCAATCGTTTGTTCTCTTTGCAGACATGAGCTCATCATATTTGATTGTTGTTTGTCTCCATCTAATGCAAAACTCGCTCACTCTTCACTCTCTTTTTTTAACTTGTTTCGTCACTACATTTTCTATACTGCATTATTTCTATCACTCCTGGTCCATGTCCTTTCTACTCTACCTCTTTCACTCATTCTTTTCCTCTCCTGTTATCTCTCCTCACTTTTTCCATCCATCCATCAATTTATCCATCCTATCTTTTCTTCCATGCCTCCATCACCCGCTGTGGTGATGTCAGTTCACGATGCCACCTCATTAGCACATCTGGATCTCACTTTGTGCTCCTCCTCCAACCATTGGTCCCTCCATCAACCCCCCACCTCCTTCCCTCCATCCCTCCTCCTTTTTCAACTTCCTATTTTCTCCTTTGCTCCACCACCATTCCTCCTTGTCCAATGAAATAACTCCCCGGTCACCAGGGCTCCTTAGCAACAGCCCCACATGGGGATGGAGGTGGGGAGGTGGGAGGAGGACGGAGGAGGGAGAAATAATGGGGGGGTGGGGGTGAAGATGAGGAGGAGGAGGTGAATGCAGAGACCAACCCCAGTGGGAGTGTGAGGCTGCAGGTGTGTTTACCATTATCAAAGCTTTGTATCTGAGTGTGTGTGTGTGTGTGTGTGTGTGTGTGTGTGTGTGTGTGTGTGTGTGTGTGTGTGTGTGTGTGTGTGTGTGTGTGTGGCAGGGGGAGAGAAGGGAAGAACATTCAGTATTGGCCTGAAAGGAATGGAGCAAAAGTGCAATCACTGTGTTTTATCAGTGTGTGTGTGTGTGTCGGTGTGTGTCGGTGTGTCGGTGTGTGTGTACGTGTGTGTGTGTGTCGGTGTGTGTGTGCGCATGTGTGCGCGTGTGTGTGCGTGTGTTTTAATGCAACACAGAGCCAAAAAGGGTACTGTATGTTTAATCCAGAGGGCATCATTTCAAAGTCTAGCCAACAGCTGGATTGTGAATGTGTGTATGAATGTGAATGTGTGTGTATGCATGCATCCTAGACCTGACTCAGGAACTAGGTGCAGCCAGCAATCATACCCCACGGTCATACTTCACTGCCTGGCTTACACTCCCTCTGTACGAACCAAAACAAAATCCTCTCATAAAAAGCCAGTGTTCCTACTTTATATTCTAATTAATGAAAAAAAAACAGCCAATAAGAAGAGGGATATGAACAACAAGCAGACTGCCTGCTGAGCCCCCAAGTGACTTATAGAAAAGTGTATGAATAAACATGAATCTAACATGCCCGGATTGTAGACACTCTTAAGGGTCACGTGGCTTATATATGTCCTTTTATGACTAAACACCAGCGTAAGCAATTACTAACCTGAGCAGTTCACTCAGATAATAAAAGATCATAAGGAAAGAGTCATGACACATGATAATGTAACTACACATAACAGGGACACAAGTGTGAACTGTGTGACTGTGGAAATGTGACTGTTCTGTCCGGTAAAAGCTGTTGATAGAAACCAGCCAACATCATGGCAGGAAACAGCCCAAGCCTATCTCCACCTCCTCCTACCTCACCTCACATTTTACATAAGGGCACACCACCATGCTGAAAGCAGGTGGACCAAAATGCAGGAAACAGCAGGCAGGCAGATCTATGGCAGTTTTATTCAAAATCAACAGCAGGAGCAGGTGAACTGAACAGACATCTTGACAAAAAAAGTAAAAAATGACTAGACTTAAATACAAACTAAACTGATGAGGGGATGCGGTGCAGCTAAGGAGAGGTGCAGAAGCACAGGTGAGGGGAACGATGTGATGAAACAGTGCAGGAAATGAGCTGATGGGCTTGGAAGAACACTAGGAACAGGGCAGGGCTAAAAAAGCTGATGGTTGGCAGGTGTGGAGGGGAAGCAGCCTGGGCACGGGCAGTAACTTTCAAACGTCCTCAACCTACTGTATGTTTGACATCAACCCTTCATCAGTGCTTTTTTATCGACAGTTGAAACTTGAGTTTTATAACACTGGGGAGTGAGGAAAATATATTCAAGTTTGATAATGTAGATATTTTTCTATTTTTCACTAGCAGTAGCTTCATATATACTGCACATGTATCTGTTCCTTTTATATATTTACACGCAGCCAGAAGAACAATTCAACAGTAAAATCTGTTCCGTGTAAAATCATCTCTTCAACATACGGTTTCAACCATAGCCTTTGATGTTTGAGCGTTTTGGAGGCAGAAAAAGCTTATGTAACTTTAATGTATGTCATTAATAACATCAGTTCTCATTTCAGCAATGAGACAATTCAAAGACTTGACACACACACATACAGTACACAGTGCAGGCTGGACATTAATGTGACATGTGCATGTGTGTGTGATTCCTCAGTGGACTGCTGAGGTCAGGTGAAGGGCCCTCATTAATATGTCATGAAGAGGCTTCATGCAGGACACACCTTTTATTTCTGCTTTAAAGGACAGGTCCTCTGTATATGTGGTATTCCACAGCACAAATGTAGCTTAAAGGTCATGTTCACTCTTTTCTAGATATTTCTCCTCATCTTTACTCTTATTCCATACAGAACTTATTTAATTCTCTTAGCTTTTGTTTAATTTACAATAATGCAGCTCTTAAACAACTTAAAGTGGAGGTTAGCTTTACTGACTGTATCTGATGTTTACTGAGATCTCTTATGCAGGGTAAGACCTTGGCATATTGATTGATGCCTGACTGTGGCTACTGTAAGATGAGGCTTCATTCTGCACCTTTTCAGCCTTTGGAATTTTGTATTGCTTTGCTTTATATTTTGCTTTTCTTGTTGGATGGCTGTATAGACTTCCTGTTTCCTGTGAGGTCTTTTTGTGTTGTGTATGAACAAAATGATTTGAATTTTACTTCAGTTTCAATCTATTTCATGCCGGTGGACTTGAGAGTGACTCAGAGTCTTACCATTCTACTAGAAAAATGTTTTGTTCATTTTGTTAAATCTTTCAAAATTAGAGGAGCTGAAACACTGAAATAGCCTCTTAAATCTGCCTCTTTCTCATTTGTATGTGTTAGACGCACCTGTAAGTGTGCGTGTGCGTGTGTGTGTGTGTGTGTGTGTGTGTGTGTGTGTGTGTGTGCGTGTGTGCGTGTGTGTGTGTGTGTGTGTGTGTGTGTGTGTGTGTGTATCTGTGCTGCTCTGCAGGCCTAATTTGCCAGCATGGGCCCATCTGCCTTGAGGTTACCACAGTAATTTCTAAGTAATTCTGCCATTGGCTGGTCTGTCCGACAACCTCACGCTCACACACGCACACAGACACACACAGCTGTCTTTTCCAATTTCTCTGGCATAATTATACCATTACCAAATTTAATTTTCCCAGGTTTCTCTCCCCCTTTCCGCTCATTTTCTCCTCCTTTCTCTTCACAGACAATCTGTTAAATGACATTAAGTCCATTATCAGGCGTGTGTCCACCTACAGGGGCACAGTGAACAGAAACCTCCCTGTCCTCCATCTCCCTCTCCATTCATTTATTATGTAGAATGATAATACATCAATCCCTCCCATCTCTCCTTCATCTCTTCCGATGGAAATTACAGCTGGTCTGAGTTCAGTCTCATATATTTTCAAACCATCAGAATTATGATCACATTTTCTGCCCTTTTCGTGATCATCTCTTTCCTTGTGATGTTGTAATGCCCTTTCTAATCCTGTTTTTAGATGTTCAGTGAAAAGATAGTAGAATCTGTAAACTTTACATTTGTGGAGAACAACCACATGTCCTCTTTGTTTCATCACCTCATGTCCTTATTTGGCTTTTTCTTGACACAGCTCATTGTGAGTATGTGTGAGGATGTTTGTGTGCTTGTGTATTTGTGAGATGAAGTGCATCTGTGCACATGTATGTTTGAACACCATAAGTGTTCGAAGCAGCAGTGTGTGTCCCCCCGCACACACACACATACACACACACACACACACACACCCCTCCCAGGGGTCCATGGTGTTAAAATGACTGACAAGTCAGTGTGAGAGTGTGTGCGTAGTGATTACTGCTCCGGTGGAGTGGTTAAAAAGTGTGATAAAGTGTGTCTTTGTATGTCTGTGAGTGTGTGTGTGTGCACAGACACACATTTAAGGGGATTAAGTGGGATGATGGTGTGTGTGTATGTGTGTGCCCAAGCTTTTGTAAAAGTGGGTGGGTTTCTTTGGGAGGGGGGGGGCTGCTGAGTCTGTAAAAGTGAGTGTGTGTGTGTGTGTGTGTGTGTGTGTGTGTGTGTGCGCGCGCGTGCGTGTGTGTGCGTGCGTGCATGCGTGCGCGCGCACACTGGGCACCAGGGCTGGTTGAGTGTTTGGAGGCTGCTGACAAATCTAATTAGCACTTTGGAGATATCTATCAGGTACAAAATGCACACACACACGCAACATAAAACACACATCTCTCCCTTACAGGAGACAGCGGGCTTTTTCATAGAAGGCATTTATGACAGAATTAAGTAAATAAATAACTACATTTATAGTTCTCTGGGAACAGTGTGAAGAGAAACAGAGAGGGTTAAATAAACAACACCGACATATTGAATTATATTTTCAGGAAAACAAAATTCAGGAAAATTTCCTGGATTTCGCTTCAGAGATTTTGTTTCAAAGTCAAGGAAATTTAAGTTTTTTATGTTAAGCTTTAGTTTTAAGCTAAAACTAACCGGAACATCTAGCCAGACCTCCACTATGACTCACACTAGGGCCAACCAATATGTTTTTTTCAGGGCCGATACCGATACAGATTATTAGTAATCAAGAGACCGATAACCAATAATTGGAACTGATTTACATTTGCAGTAAAAATAAAAATATTAGTGTCAAAGTTGAAAATAACCACTGATGGAATGCAACTTACTACAATTAACTCAAGTACTATACTTGAGTACAATATTGAGGTACTAGTAATCCCATTTTCTGCTACTTTATACTTCCTCTCAGAGCCAAAGTAGTGAATTTTTAAATTCATTTATTTTATTGACAATCAGACACAAAAAAAGGTATTGTCTTTGTAATGAACAATGTATTTTCATCATGTCTTGTTACTGTAAGTTACTTCTGTGAAAACCCAACATTTACTGATTTTGCTGCTTCATAATAAAAATGTTTATATAACTCAATAACAGCTGACTTTTATTGTAAAGAATTTATAGGATATTAATTGTGTTTATCACCAAATTAGTTGAGCTTTGTTAACAGCTGTTCTTCGATAATACTGCAGGGAGGAAGACTATTTACAGCCACTCCGTTGTAACGTCTTCATCTTTTACTCTCAATGACAACATGTTAACAGTGATATATTGCTAAAGGTGCATTGATAATGAAGAAAACATATTTTCCGTTAAATTCATTGAAATAATGGTTCAGAACATGAATCTTACAGCCAGCTTGAAAAAAGTGGTTTAGTAGAAAGCAGTGGTGGAATGAAACTAAATCCAGAGGGGAAATATGGTACTTTTTACTCCACGGCTTTAATTATTATACAGCTATAGTCACTAGTTATTCTTCAGATCAATATTTCATACATACAATATATGATCAGTTAAAATTAACTTAAAACCTAAAACCTAAAATTGATCCACACAGAAAAGGTCTATTTTCACTTCAGCTCAAAAATTCATATTTCAGCTGCCATATCAGGAGTTTTTCCCTCTTAAATCAGTATCGGTCTCAGAAATCCCGTATCGGTCGGGCTCTAGTGAATACAGCTGCATAAAAGGCCAAAAAACTATTTTCAAATTTTGCCCACTTAATGGGACATACCACACACTTCAGGAGCTGCTAAATAAACAAGGACATCTCCCTTTCTGACAACTGTATGAGCCTATCAAGAAAGATACCAGAGTCAACATTGTTGAATGTAGCACTGATAAAAACTACAAATCACTTAGTATGGATGGATGTATAAAATGATCATGAAGCATATATCGTCTCTTTTCATATGTTATATTTTACGAGCTGAGTAAATTCAAACAAGAGAAGATCAAACAATGGCTATCCCAGCAGCGTTGGTCACAAATGAAAGGAACCATTTCACGACTGAGTGGAGCAATGGCCAATGGCAAGCTGAGCCCTGAAACCTAACCAATCAAGAGAGTCATTGAGTGGAAAAATACATGAGAACAAGTCACCCCCAAATTGCATTTTGAGATTGAGGGCAGCCATCTCCCCATTTACTAGAACAGATTTATGACGCATTTTAAAGAGAGCTTCATACAAATGTGCCTGTAGGACTGATTTACTGTTTCATTATTATTTAGGAGTGATCCTCAAGTTCCTTTACTGTGATTTGGTCTCAATCTTTCTGTATGGTGCATTTTCTACTGCATTTCCCATGGATCACCTCAGGGGTCAGCGTGTCTTGTTAGTCATAGTAGCTACCACTGCTCATGCTAACCACCATGTTTCCATTCAGTCAGTATGCCCTAATCCTAATGCATGCCTGTCATGTTCTGAGCAGACCAATGGTTGGAATTATCTTCATGCTGCTGCCTTAAACCTGTACTAGGAGCACTGACCTGAGGAACCACATTTCTTTCTCTATATATCATAAGAAATGTGGACTACAATGTTGCTTAATAATATGCGTCCAAATACTCTCAGTAACATGCTGTTTTTTCTAGGTTACCATCTCTTGCTCCAGAACATTTGTGTTTAAGTGTTAATCTATGATTGTGTGTAGTTTCACAGACGGACCTGTCCCCAGGGTTTATATCACACACACGGATGGACGCCTGTGCAGTAATATAGGTTAAGTACCTGGCTCACGGGCACAACATCTGTATCCCTTGGCTGGAAACAGGCAAGTCCAGCACCTCTCACTCACCTACTTTCCTCCATTTTTAACCTGATTTTTATGATCATTGACTACATTTCCCTGCATATTTGCATGGGGAAACGTATATTTGTTAAAATGTCTTTCATAAGACAATTTGTGTAAAAGTGTAACAGTGCCTGGTAAATTACCATCCTGATTATGAAATCACACAAATCCTGGTTCTCAAATTTCTCACTCCTCTTGCCTGGATTTGTATTCTTGGTCGGGCTCCTGACAACGCTGTCAGAGCCGGGTCCGCGCTACACATTCAGTAAGTAAGTCAGCTTGTATGTTTAATCCTGTCTTCGTAATTTACTCTGACTGAACAAATCATTAACTTTCTGGGAGCAGTGCCAGTGCGCCAGTGGTTTGTTTTCATAACTGGGATTTCATTCGTTATTTATTGTTTAATTTCCAGATACATTTTCAGCATTTTCTGACCACAATTTGTCAGAAATCATACAAATTATTGGGGCCCCGCTGAATTTCCCTCTCAAATGACACCTGTGGGTCCCAGGGACTCACTATATCGAAAACCCAACATCACTGAGTCAGTATGTTATTTCCTGATCTTGACATATAAAGCAATAGAATTATTAGGTGATACAAAAGTGAGATTATTTCTACTTGGAACAGTAATTCTTTGCACTGATAAAAGTTACAGCATCACTTCTAGCAGCAGGGCAAAGACGTGTAATCCAATGCATCTTCTATTTTGTTCATGTGAGACGGACCGTTAGCACAGAAGATAATCTTCAGCTCTTTGGCTCTGTTAACAACACACAGCTTTCAGAGAGAATATTTCATGACATGAACTTGATTTCTGCTGCATGCAATGCTTTTTTAATTTGAATATTCTGCTGATGAGGGCTTATCTGGTGCTATCTAGCTACACACACTTGCATATGTGCAGGAGAAAAAAACACAAACGGGCACACACACGCGCACACACACCCACACACGCACACACACACACACGCACACACACACACACATACACACACACACACACACACACACACACTTTGAGCCAACAGATTAACTAGACATGGCAGAAGAGGAGTCATCTACAGCTAAATCTCTACGGTTACGTAAACATAACCATCCAAGCAGCAGCAATGGAGAAGAAATACAGACTGAGAACAGATGAAAAAATATGTTTCTGTAATCCCACTATTGCTTCTATTCTATTAGACCTTGGTGAAAATCATAGCAATATGTACTGCGATAGACACTTTAATTCGACACACATGAATAAGAATAGACAATCGAATGTTCAGTAGTTTCACATGCAGACTGCAATAAAAACACTTACTCCTGGCTCACAAACAGCCAATCACATCCATTGATAATGGAGCATGCTATGAATGGCACACAAACAGCCAATCATTTAACAGGTGTGTTATAGGGTTGCACCATCAACATACAACAACAAAAAGAGCATCTAGAGGTGCAGACGATGAAGAAATTGTTAATAAAAAAGGGTAGGTTGCCAAAGTGCTAAAACAAAGTGTGGAGAGGTTAGCAGCTAGTTCAGCTAACTATCAACTATCAGGGGACTGTTGGTCCCTTGATAGTTGATAGTTGGTGTTAATATTGCGAGCACGGGAGATTTGGACCACTGAGAGAAAGGGGTTTTTATGCTCGGGGCATGGGGGGCACAGTGAGGAGTGCTGAAAGCGACGCCTGAATGACGGCAACGAAACAGGACTCCACAGCCTGAATGTTTTAAACTAAAATTCTTACATATTGCACCTTTAAACTTTATATTTAAATAATGGCAATGACTTTTTCATCATAAAACAAGAATGTTAAACGAGGTGGAAAAAAATTAATTCAAAATAAAGGAGATGGATTACATTTTTTTCTACCGGTCTTTACTGGTCTACTGGTCATTACTCAAAACTATCAATATGATTTTTTCTTTATACATTTTTACTTTACTTTATACATTGGTTTTCTAGTTAATGTAAAAGATATCGAGGAGTTGCTTATAATTTCATTTCAGTTCAGGGGAAAGAAGAAGAGCATAAAACATTTTCAGTATTTATGGAACAAACTAAATTAAAAATGTTCATCAACTTTGTGCTATATATAATAATGTCTCTTACTGAAGTCAAAATGATTCAAACTTACAATTCAAAAATTCACATCAGTTCCTCTGCTTCCTAACAACAACATGACTGGCATCAGATATATAGCCTCGAGCACTGTTCTTTCTAGAAAAGAAACCATGTAATGTGGGTAGATCAGAGAGTGACAATTTGTTCTGATCTTTTCCCTTTGGCCATGAGGGGGGGGGAGAGAGAGAGAGAGAGAGAGAGAGAGAGAGAGAGAGAGAGAGAGAGAGAAAGGGGGATGGGATGGTTAGTGTTAGACCTCTCGACCAAATATTTGCAGTGAAAGGCCCGTCGTTGTCCATTAGGGTCTCTCTCTCTCTCTCTCTCTTTCTCTCTCTTTCTCTCTCTCTTCTTTCTGTTTTCTGGGTGCATTAACCTCCTCTTCACTATGCTCCCGAACAAAGAAGGACTGTGTTTGTGTGTGTGCGTGTGTGTGCGTGTGTGTGTGTGTGCATTTGATGTTCTGGCACTCCCACTGCTGTCCACCCCCCTGCATCCCTCAACAAACACTTATCCACAACACAGCGCAGTCACACACCTGCACATGCACTTGTAAAACACTTGTATTCATGCAACAATCCTCCCACTTGCATATGCAACACACACTCACACAACACACACACACACACAATAAACATGAGCTGTGAGAGAGCTGTCTCTGAATGTGTGTAATGTGTTCAATGTTAAAATCCTCCTACGCCACAAACAAACAGCATGTTCAGACAGCCCTGCGTCACTCAGAGGAGGTTAAAGGTCAAAGTACTGCACTCATGGTGCTGCTACTGCTGCAGAAGAGCAAGGTGAATGTCTCATTCTACTACAGCCAACCAGTGATTACAAGACACAGATATCCATACACACACCATGAATAAATGAATTGTGTGTGACTTTTTAATGCCCTTTTCTAAATATAGGCACAGACTTGACACTAAATTGTACTGAAGGTCATTCAGTCATTACTACTACTCATGCTGATCATGGGACATCATTTACCACCTGGACAGGCGGTTGAGCTCGTGCATCCTTTTCAGACAGGTTGTCAGCTTTTAGCTTAGCAAGTTTAGCTTAGCTAGTTCTAGTTCTATATATTTAAAAATATCATCTGATAAATGTTATAATAAGTAATATCAACGTTTTGCAAAGCAATACTATAACCTGTAAATTTTGTTCTGGCTACAAGTTTTAAATGTGTGAAAACATGTTCTTGTTTGAGCCTAAACGAGATCAGTCAAAGAATTATGTAGAGTGTTTAGATGACAGTCGGGTGGCTGTGGCTCAGAGGGCTGTCGGCAAATCTCTGAGATGGTGGTTTGATCCCGAGCTCCTCCTGTCCACATGTAAGTGAGTGTGAATAGGTGAATGAGACGCTGACTGTAAAGTGCTTTGTCTGTTAAGGTAAAAAAAAAAAAAAGAACATACTACCCCAGTTCAAAGTGTGGTGTTGGAAAAGTGCTTGTTCAGTTGTTATTCATCTATATTACTCAAGACTAGAAGTGGTATCACTCCCAAACAAATTCATTCATGTCTACTGAGCCATGTCAGACCACACTAAGTCATGATAGAAACTGGTGAGAGACCGCAGTCACTCAGTAATGGTACAGTAAATCAGACATGAATGGTCTGATACACAGCATACATAGTGTGATGTCAGACTATAATTATACATCATGTAGGTGTGAGCTGTTTGAAAAGCAGCTTCGATGAAAAAAGGAACTACTGCACAGTAAAAGGCCGTATTTTGATCCAAGTTGGATCAAGGTGCAAGAATGTATCCTACAACCACATATATATAAGTACATACACACACGCACACACACACACACACCGCACACACACTAATAGGCTGACAGGCTCTGTGAAGACACTTGATCAACACAGTAGCAAATAATACCTCCAGTATGGCCTACAGTGGCCGCATCACATCATATTTTGAGTGTTGGGAGTAAAGCAGGAACTGAAGCTAATTCTGCAGTTGATCTCACTGTAGGTGTCTCATAATGAGGCTGATCTCTAAATACATGTCAATTTCAAATGTAGAAGAGCCAATACCGCAGTCAGGCAGGCAGCTTTTAGAGTAATTGTGGCCAATGAGGTAACATGCACACAAGACATAATCGATATTTTTCCAATCAACTGTGGCAGACAGACTAATCAGTGTGTTCATGTGTGTATGTGTGTGTGTGTGTGTGTGTGTGTGTGTGTGTGTGTGTGTGTGTGTGTGTGTGTGTGTGTGTGTGTGAGAAAGAGAGAGAGAGAGAGAGCAGCCTAGCGGTAAAGACAGCTGAAACCACATTGCATTTCTCTTCATTTCCCAAACCAAATAATCACTGAAACAGCCAATATGAAGACATTTAAAAACAAAAAGCCAAATAGAAGATGAAATATCCAACATTGATTACCGATCAAACATCTGAAATGATCAATGTGTGAAATAATTGGGCGCAACAGCTCACATGCTCCACCATAATAACATTAAATCTAGTAAAGCACATGATGAATGAATGAAAGTTTCACAACTGCATTCACTCACACAGAAAGCACCACCAGCCTGATGACATTTTGAACATATTTTGCAGTGGTTTCTGTTTTAAGGGTGATTGTTAGTGAAGAGATGAAAGCAATTACAGAAAAAAACTAAATGGGGGACAAAGGCTGTGAGCTGTGAGGGAGTCAAACCCACAACCACGTACAGTAAACTGTACTCTGTTTGATCCATATGGACAGTACACTGCTGTCTTTGAAATTCAATTAAAGTTCTCAACAAAGAAGTCTCTCTGTGAGGCTTTAAATGATTGTATTTGTATATTTTCATCTAATTATTTCCCACATACAGTTAATAACTGCTACTGTCTCTCAACACTTTGTAAAAAATGTTTACTGTGGATGTGACATTCTAATTTTCGTTGTAAAGGTTGCTAAACTCTACTTCTGCGGGGAAAATAAAAATAGAAAACTGAAAGGAGGTCAGTTATTCCCCCCTTCACACACACACACACACAGACACACACACAGCAGGTGTGCAGACATGTATCAGTACCTCTGTCAGTGCAGCTCTTGCGTCCAGGTGAACAGTAGTGCTGGGTGACTGTGTTGTATCTCCATCCCCATCAATCCTTCAGCATCCAGGAAACCAGACAGAAAACAGCAAACACAAAGCCTGAGTGTCTGGTCAGTCTTATCCAGCACAGATGTAACATCAGTAAAAATGGAAACACTACAAAAACACTTCAATCTATCCCTCTCTTTCATTCAACATTTTCCTCTTCTTCACTCTCTCTGTCCCTTTCTCTCTCTCTCTTTGCTCTCGCTGTTTCTCCGTCCGTACACTCTCTCCCTCTCTCACACACACACTGATTCTCCATCTGTCACCGCCCCCTCTCCTTCACCCCTCCCACCTCATAAATTATTAATGAGCCTGAGGCACACATGCTCTACTGCTGTCAAACACACACACACACGTTACAAGTTATGCACAAATGTTCCACACACACACGCAAGACAGTTACTGTAGACAGCCATTGTACAATCCACTGTTATGGCAGTTTGACACCACAGAGGCATGTTTGTTTGATTTCAGAAGAAATACAGAGTTATTTAGACTCCACCAGGATGTTTTTAATGGCAAATGTAGCAAAACCACGACTAAAATTGCCAACAGCAACCTTAACCAAAACAACATACAACCACAAGAATAATTCAGCAACAGATTTCCCGTGTTTGGGGAATCAATTGACCAATCAGAGCACTGTGTAGGCAGGATTGGTGACATTAGCTTCCTACATACCTATTTCCCTGCTGTAACCACACAAAAACGTGCCAGAAAATGCATACGATGTAGATATGACTGACACAGCTTTGCAGGCTGCTATAATAAAAAATAATACAGTAAATTAGAATGTCACTAAGTAGGGTACATACCTCCGCCAAGGTCCAAGAGTCCCATTTCATTCAATCAAGCCTAATCCAATATCAAATAAAAGATATGATCTGGATCTTTTTTTTTGGATCCATATCAAATTGTACTCAATTATAGATACCAGCCACCTAAATACGGCTGATTTTTTTCATCAAGATCCATACGTTACTCCCTGAAAAATGTACGAAAATGTCAAAAAAATGCCATATCTCCGCACCAACAGCTACTGGGGTCTATTCTGGGCCGAGAATCATCATCCATCCGAGTTTCATGGAGATCCGTTCAATAGTTTTTTTGTAATCCTGCTGACAAACCAACCAACCAACAAACAAAAATACCTTCCTTCTTGGCGTACTGTAGGTAAAGATAACAAAAACTAATGACGTTTTTCCATTACATCTGCCGGCCTGGCTCTACTCGGTTTGACTCAGCACGGCAGCCTGGCGTGGCTGGGGTTTTGCTTTTCCATCACAACTGGGCCACCTGCTTGAAGGTGTGTCTTAAACCAATGACGCATTTATCTCAATCCCTGCAGTTCTATCTAAGAATCACTGCTGACAAAGTGGCTCCGCTAATTCAGTTACAATCACGTTTCATTTACTATAACTTGTACACAATAAAAGCCCCCCATTATTTAGACATTTAAAAGCTTTTATTATGAAGCAGCATCACAAGAAACATTGTGTTTCCACCAGCAGTAACTAAACATGGCTCCCGAAACAGTAGATGTTTGAAAGTACAAACAGGACGAGAGAAACTAGACAGATTCAGTTAGAGGCTACTAAAGTACGGACAGCTGAACACACTGACTTTTTAAATATCTTTCTTTGAGTATCGATTTGAAGGAGAGATGGGTGCTTGTTATAGGTTGGCCGCAGTCGTGAGACGTCACCCTGGTCCGCTTGGAGGCGGCGCTATAGCTGCTTGGCTCTACTCAGAAGCAGGTCCATCGCCAGCGTGGTGCGGCGCGTGATGGAAAACAAATCAGCGCAGCTCAGTTTGACTCGGTGCGGCCAAAAGTGAAATATCCTTCAAGGTCAATCTAAGATTATCCAAGACTAACATGCTTCGCTCTATCACATTTCGAAACATCAAAAATATCGACTTGTCAGCCCTCCCTAATGGAATTGATGACTTTCCTAGCAGAGACAACTTATCCACCACAGATGAACTGGTATCTCACTACAATATTGGACTTCATGGACTGCTAAATACTCTTGCACCTCTGAAAACAAGGTCTGTTTCTTTTACCCACTCTGCTCCTTGGTTTACACCAGCACTACACCAGCTCAAAACTAAAGGCTGTTGTCTGGAACGCCTTTATGTCAAAACTGGCCTAGCAGTGCACAAAGAAATGTATCACAATCACTAATCTTCAATACAAGGATGCTCTTTCTTCAGCCAAGACCACATACTACTCAACCTTAAACAGGACAGCTGATGGGAACACTAGAGCCCTTTCCTCAACTATCAACAATATTCTGAAAACCACCTGATGCTCTACCACCTCACTTACTCACAGTTACACAGTGTGATAACTTCATGACCTTCTTCAATGCCAAAATTGAAAATATCCACCAGACACTGACTGCTTCAAATAACTCTGCATCCTCTCTGCACTCTGCCCACATTTTCCATCAGCTCTCCGCTTGCCAGCTTCAAACTGCTAACTGTCTCTGAAATAACCGGACTCATCCTTAAACCCAAATCATCCACCTGCCAGTTATACCCCCTACCTACCAACCTGGTAAAAGGCTGCCTGCCTGCCCTGTCCTCTCTAATAACTGACATCATTCACTCCTCACTGACTTCTGGTGTTGTTCCATCATCACTAAAGACTGCTGCAATTACTCCAGCTATCAAGAAACCTGGCGCAGACCCGAATGATTTGAACAACTTTCGTCCCATCTCAAACTTGCCATTTCTCTCCAAAATACTAGAAAGAACTGTTGCAGCTCAGCTAAACACCGATCTGTCCCACTACAACCTCTATGAACAATTTCAGTCCGGCTTTCGTTCCCTTCACAGCACTGAGACAGCCCTGGTGAAAATCACAAATGACCTCTTGATGGCATCTGACTCTGGTTTACTCTCCATCCTGGTTCTCCTCGACCTCAGTGCTGCCTTTGACACCATCTCTCATGACATCCTGCTGGACAGGTTAGCCTCCATTGGAATCACTGACATCCCTCTGGCTTGGTTGAAATCATATCGCACTGGTCACACACAGTTTGTTCAACTCAAGAACCTAAGATCCAGCTCCTCCCCAGTCTACAGTGGTGTTCCCAAGGGCTCTGTCATTGGCCCCCTCCTGTTCACTATTTATCTTCTGCCCCTTGGACACAGTCTCATGAAATGTCATATTCAATTCCACTGCTATGCTGACGATACCCAGCTCTATATTTCCACTAAGCCTACTTCCACTCTGCCACCCACAGCTCTATCCAACTGCTTACTGGAAATTAAATCATGGTTCTCACTCAACTTCCTTAAACTGAACAGCGACAAAACTGAGGTCCTCCTCATTGGTACCAGATCAACCCTAGCAAAACACAACACTTTCTCCATGTCCATCGACGATTCCACTGTTCCTCCATCACCTCAGGTAAAGAGCCTGGGTGTCATCCTGGCTGGCACCTTATCCTTCGAAGCCCACATCAATAATGTTACCCGGTCTGCATACTTCCATCTATGCAACATCAATTGTCTCCATCCCTCACTTACACCAACCTGCACTGCTATCCTTGTAAACACCCTGCTTACATCCCGTCTTGACTATTGTAATTCTCTCCTCCATGGTCTTCCTCGGAAATCTCTTCATAAACTCCAACTGGTGCAGAATGTAGCCACTCGTATCATCACCAGAACTCCCTCTATTGAACACATCACTCCGGCCCTACAGTAACTCCATTGGCTCCCTATCAAATCCCGCATTGATTTTAAGATTCTACTCCTCACTTTCAAGATCCTTCACAACCTGGCACCATCGTATCTCTTTGAACTTATTCATATCCACACACCTTCCCGCACTCTCCGATCCTCTTCTCCCATCCAGCTCTTTGCCCCATCTGCCAACCTAACCACCATGGGGTCAAGAGCTTTCTTTGGAACGCTCTCCCACCAGACATTCGCACTTCTGACACTGTCTCCACCTTTAAATCCCGCCTGAAAACGCATTTATTCCAAGTGGCATATTCTGTCTCACACTAACTATGCAATCACATTCTTGTCTATTTTCTGTATTATTGCACTATGTAATTGCATTTCATATTTATTTATTTATATTTGCAAAATTGCACTAACTTCCACACCAATGTTACCTGATTATATTGTTTGATGTACTGTTGTTATGTTATGTGTGCTTTGAAAGGCGCCTTTAAATAAAATGCATTATTATCATCATTATTATTATTATTATTATTATTATTATTATTATTATTATTATTATTATTATTATGGTCCTTTTCTTTATAATAAGCATAAAACAATTGCTACATGTTTGCAGATGTATCACTTGCTAACTAGTTACCTAGCTAACCTTGCATTGTTAATTGGTTAATTGTTGGCTGTGGCTCAGGAAGTAGAGTGTGTCGTCCTCCTAATGAGCAGGTCAGCACCTTACTTACTTACTACTTATTGTGTGTCCAGCAATTGAAAAAGACAGTTACACACAAGAATTGTAAATGAAACTAGGGATGAACCTATCAATTATTTATACAAGTAAAGGCTCTAAAATACTGAGACTTGGTATTTTTTTAAAACTGCTCCAATCATGCATAAGTTCAGAAAAAATTACTATCTGAAAACATCCAAAAAGTGTTTAAAATGAGAGAAAGTCAATGTGATTTATAGGAATGTGAATGTTTAAGAAACAAAGGGTCAGGACTAATTTGAATAGTTGGTTAGTCAATCAACAGAAAATAAATCACGAAAATGAAATACTGTATCGTTTGTGATAATTTCACAAGCGATACAGTATTTCATTTAGCAAACAAAGTCACATACAGCTTCACAAACATGAGAATTTAGAAGCTTGTCTCTGTTTTATCCAAAATAGGGTTTGTTACTACTGCTCACAGAAGTAAGTAATTTGACTACATCACTTGACATTCTGCAGCCTTTAAGCCCTTCAGTGGTCCTAAAAAGTGACTAAAAAAAGACTGGTGTGATCTGATGACACACAGCACACATGTACATGCATCCCATAAAAGCTCAAACACACACATCAGTCATGCATGAACACATTCACATGCAAAACAACACAGGTCACGGAGAAGACAGGGCCGATCATGCATGAATGCAGCACACGCATGCACACACACCAAAATCTCACATACACAAACACAGAGAGTTGTCCATGCATGCAGCGCAGGCGAGGAAGCCCCCCTCAGCTGGAGGCTATCAGAGTTTTCTCATGGACGAGACATGGCTGGAAGGAAGGTCAGTCAGAAAAAGGGTATGTGTCAGTGTGAGTGCGTGTGTGTGTGTGTGTGTGTGTGTGTGTGTGTGTGTGTGTGTGTGTGCGGGTGTGTGTGCATGTGGACAGATACAAATATATAGGAACACTACTGAAGTCAGATGAATACATGTATATCTAGAATCTAGATATCAAACTAGTTACCGGTCCATTCAAGAGTCAGTTTGGTTTAAATGAAATTTAGCACAGAGTTCACACCTGGTAACCCAACTATGAGGACAGGATCTTTAAGATGCTGCATGCAGTCCCTGCATCCAGCTGTCCATTAGAGTTTTCACATTGGCCTAAAGACTAATAGGTGCCACTTAAGCCGTAACCCTCTGTTTGAGGGTTAGGGTTAAGTTGTGCTGTATATCATAGACATATTTTTACTTGTGCTTCCAACTGAACTAATCTCACTATGGAGCTATTTCTCAGGCATTATATTGATAATAATCTTGTTATCTAACTCTGGATAGGACAGTAAGTAAGCATGTACTAATAAATGTTCCTTTGAAGTGACAGATATTTCAACTGTGGAGTTGTCAAACAAAAGACACATTTTTGGCTTTAACTTATCGTTCCGAAGTAAATACTGACTGCACAATTTAAAGACTGGAGAAAAACGACACCTTGCACATATACATTGCGTCCTTCATTTTCACTATGTTTTTTGGTCGGCCACTGGGCTTGATTTTTCCCCAAAAAATGAAGGTGAAATTACAATAATGGAAGCATGCCATTGCGCAACCAAAACAGGAAGAGGCATTGTAGACATATGTTCCCCCACTGATATGTTTCCCCTTACCACCAGGACCTGAGACAGTTTAATTCTTTACGGCATTCTTTCTACTAGATCAGTGATAAAACCTACCCACTAAATATAAAGTGTTTAACTCTGCCTTTGATAGCATTGAGATCAGGGTTTCTAAGTCTAATTGGTAAGTCTCGTATTGCTTGGGACAGTAGCCAGGCTGCTAGAAGTAGCCATGTTGCTAACGCTGTCTTTGCGACAGGGGTGCCAACAGTTGAAAGTTGTCTATATCCATTTAAAATAAATTGTAGTTTCTTAAAGGTCATGACAGGCAGAGGTGTTTCAGTTATTGTGCATTATATCACGTTTACATGTGTGTCATACTGTATGAGAGTTGCTGTAATTACCAGTGCCTCAAAAAACAAACAAATGTCAATCAATCATTCAAAGTAATAAACCCAAATGTAGTAGTTATAGTGCTTTCCTTTCAATGAAAATTATTTTAAAGCCTCACACAACAAACTCTGCAATCACACAACAAAACTGAGTTGATGTTAAATGTGAAACTTAACTTTTTCTACCTTCCATGACTCATGGCATGATGTGGAAACTCTGGGCGAAAAATGGGTGAAGCAATATTGGAAAACTTTGGGAGGTCACCAAATCCCACACATAACAGAGATAATAAAGGTGTAAAAATTTCCTGCAAAAATATGTGCAACAAAACAAACAGGTGAATAAGGGAGATGTGAATCAAGCATATGCCAACATTCATACCTCAGTCAACACGATCATTTGAATATTAAAACTTTAGACACTTTCATTAGTTTTAATGGAAATGTACTTGTTGGAAGAAAAAAATGCAGAAAAAGGAAGAGAGAGCTAGAAATCTAGAGAGGGAGAGAGGAGGACAGTGAGAAGGGGGTTGGGTGGAAGATTAGGATGTTGAAGACACCCCCCTCCTGCTGAGGGTAAGCAGACCTAAGGCCTGCTGAGACACAAAGACAGTTTTCAGTTTTACGCATCTATGTGTTTTGCACTGTGTGTGTGTGTGTGCGTTTGTGTGTGTGTGTGTGTGTGTGTGTGTGTGTGTATGTATCTAGGCTTGACCTCCTGACGTCGGCCAGCATTTTCTTCTCCCTTCTGTCTCCAGCCACACCCCCAAACAATCAATAACCCCCACACCCGCTGCCGCTAGCTGTGACATGCAAATGACCCTCGCATATCATTAAAACATATGCCCTGACAACAATAGGATAACCTCAAGCCCCCCTCTTTTTTTTCTTAAGACGTGCACCAAGACGTTCACACAAACACACACACACACACACACACACACACAGAGTGCACAAACAAAAGCAAAGACAATCAACTCGTGCCCAGATGGACTCAAGTCAGTTGACCTGTGCTCAGATCTGTAGCAGACAAGCAAACAGACAAACAGACATCGAGACGAGTGCACTTGAGCTGCCCTCATATCTCAACAAACACACACAGCTCATCAATCTTCCTGTTACTTATGCTAGTGTCCAATAACTCCCACTTATTTAATGTAACATACTAAGAATTTATATGATACAGATGAAGGTCAGCATACAAAAGAAAGACCATGAAATATGTGTTTAATGTCTTATGGCCCCATCTTTGAAAGTGCAAAGGAGTAAAATGGCATGTAACATGTTGACATAGGCATGGCCGTACCCAGCATTGAGGTCACCAAGGTCCAGGCCTCAGTATTTTTTTTTTCAAGTACACATCATAAAAGTTGTCCAATAATTACCTAAACATAACTCTACTTGAAAGATGCAAAAATATTGTACCACTGACAGATGCAAATGAAAAGACTACATCAGGCAAAGCTGAACTTTTGTACTGGAAAGGAGACTGAGAGAAAGAGAAAGAGAGGTAATGGAGGTGAAAGAAAGAGACAGATAGGTGTAATTGTCCATTGTGTCCCTGTGCTGGTCAAAACAAACAAAAACAGCCAAACCTGATCATAACCCCATCATATTCAAACAATTCAAGGCCATTTATAGACCTAATTATTAAATAGGCTTACAAATGTTTCTGAGTGATTACAAAAGCACATTATATATTTGGTGGTATAAATTTCACATTTAAAAAATATATGTTAGAATGGAAGTGTAAGACATAACAGTTAAAATATAATATCGTATTATATTCACTTGCGCTGTCTGAGACACATTTCTATAATCCAGATTATGCGAACTCCAAAACAAAGATATCCGATATAAAGAAACCCTCTACTACATAGCAAATTTAAATTTTGGACCACAGTATTTCTAAAATCCTGCATACGGCCCTGGACATACGCGATTATGATTGATGTCAATCACATATTGACGCCAGATACCCACATCTTCTACATACAGTATGTAACCACCTGTTATCATGTGAAAGAAGCTCCATACATCTCAGATGTAATGACAACTGCACCATGTCCATGACAACTGAGAAGATTCTAGCTATTACTGATGAAGACTGAGAGGTGCAGTTAAAAGCTCAGAGATACTGCAAAGTTGAACTGAGATTGTTTTGTCAAGCCACTGTTTCCAAAGATAAAGAATAAACTTTCATGCTCAATAACATTCAATCTCAAGTTCTGACCTGGTTAAATCATTGAACAAATAAAATAAAGACTGCAGAGGCCAAGCCTTGCATCACCACAAACTGTTTTAAACATATTTTATTAAAAGGCCACACTGAAACAACCAACATACACACTGAAATGACCAAGACTGTAGTGCTGTGAAGCAGAACTGAATCCAAAACCATGGCACAGGAACAATCCGATGCAAGAAAGTTCTGTTTATTTAAGTTCAGGCAGGTAAAAGGTCAAAACCAGGACATCAGTCCAACAAAACAAATCCAACAAGGAGAAGGCAGTGGAATCAGAAGTCTGGTTAATCAGGCGAGGGTCCAATCAGGCAGGGAGAACAGAAAAACAGACCAGCAGGGAGCTAGGATACCACACTAAACAATCTGGCAGAGAGTGAATCGGACTGAGCTAGTAAAGACGTTTTCAAGCTTCCAAGTTTACTCTACTGAACATGCACAGTAGAGTTTTTTCCACTGGTTTCAGCAATAAAGTTGAAAAAAATAAGAATCTAGCCAAATTTTAAGGAGCAGCCAGCCACTGCATCTACTTGTGCCACTGTTGCCATGGTAAACAAACACCAACTCTGGTCTGGTCAAAATAATCCCTTAAATCACCAAGTTAGGTGTGAAAATAATCCGGAGTTTTACAAAGTGTTGTGTGGACAAAACCGGGGTGAGCGAAGATACAGAACTGTTGTTCAGTAACAGACAGCTACTGAGCACTGGGGAGGTGTGGAGGAGAGAGGTGGGGGCAGAGCTGGAGCCTCTATGGAGGAATAAACACCTGAGTCACACTAGACTCTGCTCAGATCTCCAGTTATTTACATGTTTATAATATCCACTTTTGTAATTTAAAAAAAAATGCTGTACACATTGTTTGTTTATCTGGACTGCCTCTCTCTTCCATTGCTGGTCTCTTTGTGCTACTGGGTTAGCTCGCTGAACAAGTCTGTCGCTGAGCGGGGGCTCTAACTCAATATTTTGGAGGCAGAATATTGAATTATCAAACTAAAATGACAGTAAACACTCAAAAAATCGCTAACAATAAAGGATATGTTGAACTTTAACTTATTTTATTACAGTGCTTGTTACACAGAATTTCCCGCAAATATCATATCAGCCACAAAGATCGAGTATCAGTCAGGCTCTCATAATGACTAACCAAAGCTGAGCTTTGAAAGGAAAACATTCGAATTGCTATCACAGCCAGCATTCAAAGACTTAGAGGACTATAAGAAGGTTATACCCAGCAAAGTAAAGCATTACTTTGGTTTTACTCTGAAACAGTGATGAGTAAAGAGTAAAGGGAAATGAAACAGAGGACATAGGATAGAATAAATGAGGACAATGTCATTGCTAGACAATAACTGGACTTACACTTAGTGTATGCAGGGGGGGTTGTTAATTAACTCTGTCGATGACCCTGACATACCCCCACACCCAGAAGCACAGTACATCCATGTCCTGTGGTTATTGAACCTGGTGTGGGGGGCACTGGGAGAGTTTGGCTTTCCAATTAAATAACAGCAAAAAACACAGACACAGACACACATACACACTATAGAACACATTGCTGTATGACTCAGGAGAAAACTGTGGTTTGAGGGTCACACAAGTCATGGAAATGGAGAAACACTCATTAGTCACTAGACTTTGTAAAATTAGTGGCAGAGGGAGCTCGTGGTTGTATGAGTGTGTGTGTCCTCTACCTGCATACATCAGACTGCGATCCACATCATTACTGACAATGTGAAATGTCACCCATCTACACACACACAGACACACTCTGTTAGCTATGTATGGGTGTGGAAATGTCAACTTTTTTTTCCATTTTCCTTCCCATTCTGATGTCAGGATTTCTGTGTGTGTGTGTGTGTGTGTGTGTGTGTGTGTGTGTGTGTGTGTGTGTGTGTGTGTGTGTGTGTGTCTGTGTGTCTGTGTGTGTCTGTGTGTAGTTCAGAGCTGGTGGGCCATGGTAAGCAGATACAGTATGTGGGCTATTATCAATAAGGCTTTGTTGAGTGGATGGAGGACTGTGGATTGAGCCAAACCATATGAAGGACAAACAGACTGCAACTATTGTACAAATGGTGTCCCGCTCCTTTCCCTTGCAAATTCCCCAAAGAATCACACTGTAGTACAAAGAAACATACCCACACCGAGACCTTTCTATGCATCACGTGAAGGTGTTTTTACATGAGGGCATGTTACAATGGTCACAGACACAATTTCACAGAGATTAAATGTGGTTACAGCAGACTGGAATGATTCTCAAGCAGGGGAAAAATACTTATTATTAATATTTGAACCCTATTATGGGGAAAAACATTCAACATGACTTGAATAAAAAAAGATGGTTATTTAAGGAAAACAGTTAAAAACTCTACATCTCTGCCTAGAAAAGCCTCTTTCCTCACACCGCAATTTCAACACAAAACCCTCAGCTTGGTTTAACTTGCAGTAGTCATCACATGTCCTGATTAGGCATGTCATATATTGTTATTGTCAGAATCATTTTGGCTACTCATAAATACCATCAGTTGGCATTATTATTGATTAATTATTAATTAGTATCCCAGTTTCCTCACTTTGGCCACAACATGGATTCTGCAATACCGTCATTACCGTCATAAATGTGATAACATGTAGTTAAATGGCTGAACACACTCATAGAACTAAAGTTACATCCAGGGACTACTGTTTTCTTTGCTAAAATTATTTTGCAGGTTAGCCTGTTGAACTAAGGGTTAGCACGTCCCATGGCTAATGCGGCTAGTGTCTATTTCAGCAAGCTGGAGCAATGTTTGAGTATTTAATACTAAGGGACAGTGTGTAAAGCCTTGTTTAAAGCTGATTACATAACCAGAGCAATAGGTTCGATGTGGGACTCAGGTTGGCCAAACAATGGGAAATCAGAGAATTTGCCCACATCTTTACAAGGACCTGTCTCCACCACAACACCTCAAGTTGTTGCACCTCATGGGCGGAAGAATTAATTCCTGGGTGTATAGGCCTACACATTTATGTAGGCTATATTGGTTTATAGCCTAAATAACTGTACTGGAGTTACAAACTTTTATTCCATTAGGTGTTGTGTAATGACAATGATGTTTGTTTTCAACATACCACAAATATCTGTATGTGAGGCATATTCTGTCAGTAAATATTCTGACAGTGTAAAACAATAAAAAAAAAAGCTTATTGGATTGGATTGCTTTTATTTAAATTAATATGAGATATGATCTATGGGTCCTTTTTACAGCCTCCATGACAAAAATGTGTTTGGTTGGTACCAGTTTCTGGTAAACCAAGAAACTATTTTGCTTTTAACACTCCTTTTCACTTTATAACAAGATCCAGATAGCAACATTGTACAAGACACATTCATCTGGCACACATACGGCGTATAATTATTGCACTTGGCTGGTGTGTCATGTACGCTCTCTCCATTTAACCAACCAGATTCTGCCACGAACACTATCAGCCAATCATGTCTCTGCTGTCAAACTTAAAACCGCTCTCCTCTCTGCTGTCAGCTGTCTTTTTCAGGCATTCGTGCAACCCTCCCCATAGAAAAAACAACCAACACAGCCAACCAATCAGACGCGGGGTAGGGCAGGTCTTGCCAGATGATCCATAATAAAGCATCAAGATCTGCTGTTGCTTGCTTACGTTGTGATGTTGTGACTTTTGCATTCATGCTTTGACTTTTTATTTCTGTGTGTAAGTGTAATAATGAAAAATCGTATGATACAAAATAATATGAAGTTATGAAAAGAATGGGTTGAATGTGTCATGAAAGATGAAATAGGATTTGTTATGATGTAAAAAGGCTCTCATTAAAACAAGAACTTTTTATAAGAAGAACAAAGAAGAGCAATTTATTTTGTTATCACGGCACCAAGGCATTTTTATATCAAATTGTCGTATCTCTAATGATCCTCTCAATGTTTTTTTCAGTTCCTGTAAAACAATCTGACGTTGCATCATTTGACATAGCAATTGCCACCATATACAGCACAGACATTCCCAACACATGTGTGGTCACACATGAACAGCCCCTTCATCAGTATCAGGTAGCTCACTAATTGAGCTGTTTAAAAATTTACAGTGACAGACAAATAAAGGGAGATGGTGGGAGAAGGAGAAGCATAGGAGCATGAGATTAAACTACTTGTTTGGGAAGTCACTTTAATATTCACACACACACACACACACACACACAAACACATGTTGACTATAGTGAGAAACTGAAAGCACGGGTGAGTAAGAGAGATTAAAGTTCTTTCACCGCAAGCAGTGCAGTTTTTAAGGAGAACAACACAGGAGGACACCTTCCCATAATCCTTTGTTGTTTATTTCACTCTGATCAAGCAGCCAGCGAGCTCTTTTATTAGAGCAAACAAGTTTAGGATGAGAGCCAAAAATGTGTGTGTGTGTGTGTGTGTGTGTGTGTGTGTGTGTGTGTGTGTGTGTGTGTGTGTGTGTGTGTGTTGGTGCTCCACATGCGAGCTGCACCAGAACAGGAGATTACTGTTTCGAGAGATGATTATTATTATATATCCTCAATGAGACAATACGCCGACCAATTTTTTAAAAGCCATACGTTAGTATTATTCAGTTGTCAGGCCGTGTACAGAGACTTTATTATACTTTACAACTATTGGGGCCACTGTGAGAAAATTATACAGAAATTTTTTGAGAATAAGACTGTAATTTCAAGAGTAAAGTCAAGAGAAAGTTGTAAAAAAGTTGTAAAAAGTTAATAACATTCGTAATATTATAAGACAATTGTTTTAATTCTTTGTCATAGTCAACCATTTAGAGTAGTCTTTCAACTTATGTGCCAATTGAAGGATGTGGGAATAGGGATGATCTGAAGTTATAAATTAGATATAACAGATTAGAGAAACTGCAATTTAGCGGCACCAAATCCTAATCTGACCTGCTCTGGGATTTTATAACTGAACTATGAGCAGGATGCACACTTTTACTTTCTCTGACTGTTTGGAAAAACTGATGTTTTCACATCACAGATGACGAAGAAGGGCGTTAAACTGAGTCTGAGGCTGCGGGTAAAACATATGATGTAGGCTGATAAAGAAATTTAGTGTGGAAAATCCATTAGCCTGACAAAATGGGGTACATCCCTATCATATCATTCTGATACACCTGTCCACAAAATTCAATTAAACTAAACCGTGGTTTATTTCTATGGGTTCAACACAGCGCGTCTCCTGAATTGTAAAGCATAATCCATTGTAATCGTCACGAGACAATGCAGAATCGATTAATTTCTTGACAGTGGCACAGTTAGTTTATTCACCAATACCACATTTGTAGCTTTGATTGTTGAAATCTGTGTGTCAAGGATTGGTTTTGTTGCAGAAGAAAGTATCATATCACCATGAATGAGATATGTAAAAAGTGTGCAGATGGTCAGAAATGATTACCATCTGATTTTCTTTTCTGTCTTGATGGCGAGTTTCCTTTTATAATTATTTCAATACAGATTTGTTGTTCACGATGTTGCATTATCAGGGATCAAATATGGTGTGTACACTTGACACATGGATAGTGATTTCATTGTGTCCTTTCGGATTTTAATGTGTCAGAGAAACAGGAAGCTTAGCTATCAACATCATTGGATGCAAATTTGAATTTAGATTTACCATTAACAGTTGTAATCACTTAATTCAGGGTTTATTTAAGCAGGCAGTAAGTAAGCTAGTAAAGGAAGATTGAGACATCAGATTCACCTGTGTTTTGAACGGAGGAATCGGGTCTTCAACCATAACTCCTGGTGCCATAAAAGTCCCTGCCTCAAGGGTGCCTCAGGAATAATTGTAGCTAAGTTTGTAGTGTTGAACATTACTGGCTGGTCAAATGCCAAACATAAGGCTGCTACAACTTGTTTACTGTTTCATTTAACAATGATTTTAGATTGTGATCGATCTTGAAGGTGTTCAATCTACTTTTCAGGTGAATTGTAGAGATCGCTGTATTTAATGTCCTCTTACTTCTGTTTCCAAGCTACACATACTGTCACTGACAACTAGACCTGTACTACATGAACATAACAAGAGTGATTAACTAGGTGGCTAACGAGATGTCCATGCTGATTGGACGATTTACCTCACGTTGCTCTTCCTTGGGTACTGTAAACAATGCAACGTGACTTACAGTGAGCAACATGGAAGATGAGGAGCTTTTGGCAAAAAAGAACCATTGCTACAGCATTATTGTGATTAAATGGTGGAAATGGAGCAATTCAAAGGCCATGTGAAGTCTAGATATAGTTTACAGGACATTTCAAAGTTGAGAAAAGGCTTCTTCCCATTGAGCTCCATCAGGCTTCTCATTTGTAGAGAAGAATTTGGGTCATTCAGTGGAAGCAGCACTGACAGTCTGGTCTTTTCCTGACCTTGAAATACATATTTTTGCACAAGTTGCTTTTTCCATATGAATCTGTTTCTGCACATTTAGAAATGTTGGCCTGCAGACTGATAAAGGCTTCAATCTGTTTTGTGATGTGTGAAATAAAAAATGAGGGCCAGAGAAAAGAAATTCAGCGAGAGAGATAAATACAGTGAGAGAGGCAGTGAAAGGGGGAGTGAGAGACGGGAAGTAGAGAGGTAGCAGCTGTTCCAGGAAGAGACAGAGGCTCGCTGTCTGGAGGTAAACAAGGCACACACCGGTAATTAAGCAACCGTTGCCATGGCTACATTGATGCTGAATATCCACCCATACATACACAACAACAACAATCAGGTTTAATCCAGTGCTTTGACAGAAGCTCGACACAAGCCAAAACAACTGAGAGGCTGAGAAGTCTTAGCACTGAAAACAGCCCTCAAATGAGCGTTTCCTTCTTCAATTAATTCAGTTTGTCTCACTGAGACAGGTACAGTACACAACAGGACAGAACAATCAGCATTATACAGTGCAGAGACAAATATGATGTGAACTGTGAGACATTATTAACAGGACACTGACATTTTTAAAAGCTTTTCAGTCCATATTTCTAAAGGACTGAATTTATGTTGTATATAAAAATGTCATGTTATCTTGCAGCAAAATTATTGTACATAAAAGTTGTATTGAAGCTTTAGCTCATTAGTCCTCAAAGATCACTTAAATATTCTGTACTTGCTGAGCAACACACTTAACATCAGTGAAAATCTTTATGATTCACTATTTCTCATGAATGCTAATAAATAGAACAGGGCAGCTTTTAACCTCATACCTGGTGACTTCAATCTTCTTAGAAACAACTTAGCTGGAGTATAAATGCATTTAGTATGTAAATGGTTTGCATACTTGCAATTATCCTATTAACCAGCAAATGTTGTTTCATGGACAGGGACATAAAGCCTTACAGATGTTGTATCTGCAGCATCTTTAACATGATACAACATGTTAAAACTGTGTTTTGATTTCCCAGGTTATTTCATATATGTGTTGTGTGTATGAATACACCTATGAGGACTGAAACACTGTTAATAAAGTGAGTACAGGTGTGCAGGATCGTTTAAGCACGCACTGACTTAGAATTGATGACCATGAGGTAAGTTTTGTTCACCACCAATCATGAAATGCAGATTTACTGCCTTTGCTTTATGGCTCGTGTTTTCAGTTCTGTTGATGTCTTTGTTTGTCTGTCTGTCAATTGATTTGTAAGTTTGTTAGTTGGTCATTTCAAGGTTGGTAGAAAGTTAGCGCATGCCAATTTGTGATACAGATCCAGGGATTTTTTATGAGATCTTTTTTACTTCCCATGAGGTCAAAATCTAGGTGGGTAAGTCTTTTTTATCACATTTGTGGTATTTTAGAATTATTAACTTCCCGGAAAATGTTTTTTTTTTTAAATGTTGATGACTCATCCTGCACTTTGGGTGTATACTAATTTTGTGTCTAGTAAACACTCGCTGATGCTGCAATGGATGTATAAAGAGAAGGACGCCGCCAAGGTGGATGTTTGAGGGGACCATGCAAAAATCTGTGCAAGATTACTGTACAAAAACATAACTTTATAACATTATTCACTGATTTGGGTCAAAGTATTTTCTGCTGTCCTCTGGCTGCTCTGCCTCAACTCTAGACAGATAGCTTTACTTGTTGCTAAAGTAACTGCTAACTGCTGCTAACCAGCAGCCTCCCAATGAATGCCTCCAGACTAGGTCATACGCAGAAGGATGGAGGCCAGTTACAGTGACGGCGTTACACACATTAAGTGCTATTGGCTACTGTAAAAGGCAATCAATATCCATCGCAAGTTGCTCCCCAGCTACCTGTTTTTACAGGAAACACGTCAAACTGGAGGTCAAACTGAAAAAGTGAGCAGACCTGAAATATCACTAATATTCCCTTATGACGCAGGACAACTACACAACTACAAGGTGAAAGTTGATCCATGAAGTTGGTCGGTGTATTGTGATGGACAGTTGACGTCTTTGGTCACTACCCTGCCAGCCTTTGTTGTAAAGGTGTTGCTGCATATCTAGATCTCAGTCGGTCCAAAGGATAGAAATAATGGCCACAAATACAAAAAATCAACCTCACCGGTATCAAGCCTACAGCAATATTTTTTTTACATCTAATGGAAAAATAATTGACATATATATCCAATGACTGTGTATCCTAATGTCCCACGAAGATGTACGTTGCACATTTCAAAATATTCCCTTAAGCAATCAAACTAGTTTTGAAAACCTGTTCTTTTGTACATATCTTTCAGGCTGCAGGGCGACTCAATTCTTGAATAAAATTAAAGAAATAATGTCTTTCTCTAATGTCTTTGTTTATCTTTGAAAAACAATTGAAACAAGTGACAAGTACATAAGTGTTGGCACTGGAATCCAGACAACATAGAAAGTCATGAAAAGGTTGACCTAAACAACGAGGGGGCAGGAGACAACTGAGCCCACAGCAGACACAGTGACAGCAGGGTATGGCAGCAGTGTGTGTGTGTGTGTGTGTGTGTGTGTGTGTGTGTGTGTGTGTGTGTGTGTGTGTGTGTGTAGAAGGCCTTAAACACTTCTTCCCTGATTGTCAAGTCAAACAAAGGTTGTCGTGCGCCAAGCCTATTGTCCAAAACTGACCCCCACCGCCCAAAAAAAACCTGCCTCACCACCATGCCTCACCCCCCCCAAACACACAAAGACTTCAATCCCCCATGTCTTCAGAAACAGGAGGTGTGGTCGGTTTTATACAGTTAATGAGTTGGTGGGGCCACGAGGGCCAAGCGGAGGCACGGGTCACTCATTCATTTAGCCTTTAAAGCCTCCTTAGCCCACTTCCCCCTACACATACACACACACACACGCTTACACAGATTATACACATCATAGCACAGAGATACATGAGTATTACTGCTGGTGAGGTGAAAGCACAAATTTAACTTACAGAGAAAATACTTGTTTCTTTCTGAAAACACACACTGAAACTCTTTCCAACTGTCAACACACACACACACACACACACACACACAGCCTACACACAGCCATATAGTTCTGGCGTCTGGTGACACAATAGCTTCTGGTAGCAGGTGGTCAGCAGTAGCTATAAGAGTCACACACACACACACACACACACACACATACACACACACGCAAACATGCAACATGTACAAGCCCCTGCATGTCTAATGACGTGCCAAGACAACATAAGAACAAGAGAAGACAACTTGACTGGCCATCTGTGGCATGGAGGCCATGTGGAACATCTGCGCCAATCAATAACACACTCACTGTCACACACACACACACACACACACACACACACATACACACACACACACACACAGACACACTTGCAAATGAAGGCATGCATGAGAAAACATTTTAACCAATTCAGGCATGTTTGTTGACAAAGGCACATAAAGCTACAGTAGTGTATTTTCATATGTTTAACGGGAAAACTATCTCTGCAGGATTATCTGTCACTGTATTCACAGTTTAATTTAACCTTGTGAACAAGGTTGAATAAAATACAAAAAAATAATTTCACCATCCTCCACACTCTTTAGATATCACGATTGGACAATCACTGTTTGGGGATGTGTTTTAGCCAGGTCAGCTGTGCTCGATTAAAAAAAACCTAACCAAAGTGCCACCAATGCAATTGGTGAGCCAGGAACTGTAGAGAGCAAGTAACGGGAAAAGGCACTTCCATCTCACCAGAATGACGTACTAGCACATTATGCTGCATTCCAGTTACATGGGAGACCACTCGCCCGAGTTGCAAAGTGGGAAATCTCGCAGCTGTCTTGCGACATTTCACGAGGCACGCCCCCTTTTGGTCGGAATATCCACTGTCCGACTCGGTGCTCCTGCGAGTACACCAAGTTGAGCGAGGATAGACAAACGACTCGTCAAACAAAGATGGCTGCGCCCGTAATTGATGTATTTTCTTTGTATTTGTACCAAGTTGGTCGTTTTAATGTTGATTTTAAATGCTCTTACACATTTGATTACATTGCTGCTTTAATCCGGTCACCAATTTATGCATTGCACGGTCTTGCTGTGCGTGCAATACAATGTAAAGTTTTGTTTTCGAGCTGGTTTGCTAAAGAGGCTAATGTAGCTAACAATAACAATAACAATGACTAGCCTGCTACTACCCTGATGGCGTCCATGTTCTTCCGACTCGTCCTGTAGCGATGACAAACGGGAACGCTATTTGTGCTACAAGCCAGGAAATGACGTCACGTTCTCGCGTAAGAGCAACTCGGGCGAGTGGTCTCCCATGTAACTGGAATGCAGCATTAGCTAGCCAGCAAAGTCCCTGCTGAAAACAAATGCATACATTCAGATTTTTTTTTCATTTCTGTTGCCCATTTGCTAGAAAACAGAATCTTGCAAGTGTCAGGAGTGCATTTAATTTGTGCACATAAATGGGCAATTCAGGCTCATAAAATAATGTCAGTTTACTGTGACTGCAGGGCAAGTTGGTACAGGTTGTAGTGTCTACCCTGGTCATTTGGGGAGAAGCAATCACAGTGCACTGTTTCATTCATGGGTGGGGGCAGTATTTGACAACCTGAGAATGTGACTTTTTATCTAGAACTCCCAGTATGTGTCCGATCTGTCGACTTTCTTCATCAGCAGCATGTTTTATAAAACACATAGAAAACAATAGTCAGACCTTGGACAATCTAATGGGGCTTTTCCACTGAAACTTTTGGCCGTGTAGTTGAGCTGAGCCATGCGTGGGATGGACCTTCTCTTGAGTAAGGCCAAAGTGCGCTTGCCCTGCCTCCAAATGGGCCATGGTGACATCTCTCAACCCGTGACGACCCTTGTCTTCCCCTCAAACAAGCGTGTGCTTTGTGACTCAACTCATGTCTGTGTAGCAGACCTTAAAGGCATTTTTAAAAGTCTCTGTGTTCAGCTCTCAGTAGTGTGGTAGTTTCTTACTAAATCTTTGTGTGTTAGCCTTTTCTGCTCTTTGTCCAGACCTTAGTCAGGGAACTCGTTGGCTTAGTGTGCTTAGCCCTTTCACTTTTACCATCAGTAATGAAACAGCTCATCGGTCGACGATTACAATCCACAATCACACACTTAAAATCTACAGATAGAAGATATAGTATATGTATGCGTCTGTTGCTTATAAAGACATCAGTGTGGACACACACACACACACACACACACACACACACACACACACATATAGAAAGACACACACCTCCCCCACTTCTGGGAAACACCTGCAGCCATGCTTGTTATTCTGGGGAACAGAACACATGTGCCAGGACAGAGTTCACACATCCCTTAAATAATTAGACTAGAGACTGCTCACAAACTCTCTCTCTCTCACACACACACACACACACACACACACACACACACACACACACACACACACACACACACACCTCCTCCGACACCGCTTATCTCCTTTAACAAAACAACATGCATCTAGAGCTTAAGTCTAAAGTCTCGCTCTATTCATTAGGACTTAATTAACAGATCCAAGAGGCAGCTGAGGGGGACACAGACATTTAAGATGCAATGCAACTGGTTTTGGAAAATATTGACATGTGATGTGATTTATGATTATAATCCTGTGATCAATCAAGAATGATCATAGTTTCATCATTATTCGTATGTTCTGTTAATGAACATTTTACATGTTGTAAGCTGTAATAAAACAACATTAGAGAAACTTGGATCTAAACCAGGCTTAAAGCCTCTGAGGACTAATGATCCCCCCAGGGTACAGTTTTCATTAGGCCAGTGAAACAAAAGGGTTGGACACAGAACAAACACCATACCAGTCAATGTTCTATTCATAAAGCCTGAGCAATTGTGCTGACAAAATCGTGTAAAACTTGTCCTGAGGGTGGTCTTACATGGAAATCAGATGGGTTCCTCCACTGGGGAGCATGTGTTTAGCCACTTACATCTAAACAGTAGAATATGAGATTCCAATGATGAGATTACTTTTTTCTGAAAGGTCTGCTCATTAAACTAGCAATAGACAACTTTTTTGCTTTAAATTGTCATTCTGAAGTATAATGGCTGTGGAAAAATGACACCATCCACATATAGATCGGTTCCCTGTAAACCTCACTTTCACTTTTTTAGTCAGCCAATGGGCTGGAGGATGACTTAAGGTACAAAGGAAGCATATCTGCCATCTTGCAATTATCTGCTTTAGATTATTGCAGAAAATAATCTCTGTGACAACTCAAGTTTATGATACATTGAACACATTTTGTTCAGAAAGATAATCTTCACAGATGAACACCATGTTTGTAATTTTTGAAGCATAAATGAAATCTCTAGCAGTAAAAAGCTAATGTTAGGCTATAAACAGACGACATCACGGTCCCATGACTTAAACATCACCACCACTAAGCTTCTTACTACACAATTACTATACAGGTTTTCTATAAACTGATCAATGAACAGGTTGTAAAGTCAGAGTTAGAATAGTTTGTAACTAAAGTGGGCCTGTAAAGACGGACTAGTGAGTTGATGAGTCTCCGTGTTCGCTCAGATGACGTTTAATGTCCCGACAACCTCTGTAGTCTCATTTAGACGCTTGTTAGCAACCGCTAACCGTTTTTAACACACAGAGGAGCATTATAATGAAACTGTGGGACATTTAATGATGGATTTTATGTCGTAGAACAAAATGTGTAAATATCTTCAGCCTGTAGATATTTCTGCTGGTAACCACAGACCTTATTTCAGGCACATAACATAAACCCAATTCACAAATTCTTATAGACTTTGAGGAAAGGGAACCGGAAGTGCATAACTGCTAACCGATGTCCAGGTTACAGGGGTTACTACTGACTACACCACTCTATGGTGCCAACAGTAACACCCCAGGGAAACACTAGGAGGGGGCAAATTGAAAAGTTCTCTAATTCTGCTTTAAGTTATCCTGTTTCGTGCAGTGCTTTATAATGGAGGTGGGTGGTCTCACCAGAAATAAATATCACCTACATTAACATTACGAAAGTAGTATACACATTATATGAAAGTAAACATTATCCTTCAGGATATCCTGTATTTTAAACGTATGTAACCATTGATACACACAAGATACATCACAGTCTGCCTGGATTACAATCTTCTCCAAACTATTTCCTGCAGGCTTTCCTTTTTAATTGAACATTTTCTACTTTTCTATGATTTTAAAAAATATTCTAAAGTCTAAAGACTGTGACAGTACTGAGATCAGATCACATTCGCAGACAGACAGCACAAGTGTCATAAATAAATGGACTGAGGAAGACATTGATGTGAGAGATCAAAGAAAAGGCAGAAAGAGGCAAAATGACATGGACCCTGGAGCTGTATGTGTGTGTGCGTGTGTGCGTGCGTGTGTGTGTGTGTGTGTTTGTAGGTGGTTGGATGACCTATATGTGTCAGTTCCATGTGTAGGAGACCCCTAGGCTTGGGTTATATTTGGTCATCACACATGTTAACTCAGCCAGCAAGGGAACACACACGCAAACACGCACAAACATCTCACACACACTAAGGGTCAAAAATAAGATTATGCGCAGGCGCTCTTTCTCTCTCACACCCACACATATAAACACATACTCCAGTCCGAGGCCCCGCTTGTTACACTGTCCCCCCCTCGTACCAAGTGGTTGTCAATGTTTTCAACTTAAATGGAAAACTATCATTCTGATTATGAAAAGAAAAACAACACCATGAAAAAAAATATCAGGTCTCAAATAACAGTAGCATTAAGTTAATGTGCTAGCATGCAGTTCATTGGCGTTTTTCCATTACTGCTGGCCGGGCTCTACTCACTTTGACTTAACTGATGATGTGCTTGGCTTCTGTAGTGGTCAGTGAAACTGCTGTAAATACTCATCCTCCCTGCAGCACTATCAAAAACAGTAACGAAGCTCCTTTAAGTCTGTAGCAAACACATTCATTTCTTATAATTCTTTACAATAAAACTCAACATAATAAAAGGTTTTATTTATTACGAAGCAACCAACATCAGGGAATGCTGGGTTTTCACCAGCAGGATCTTAATGATTCCTGAAACAGCTGAAAGCAAACACAATAAAACAGTAAAATACAGCAGAGGCCTGAAAGGTCCAGGACACCGAAGAGAACTTAACTAAAAACGCCTTTCTCTCATGTTTCCTGCACAGACATGTGATGAGTGGGCCGCGGTGACATCTCAGGCCCACTAATCATGACGACCCTTCTGCTCGGAGGCGGGGCAGGTGCATTTTGGACCTACGCAGGAGAGGGTCGATCCTAGGTGGCGCGGCGCAGCTCAACTCGGCACAGCCAAAAGTGATGTTTGAAAAGCACTCTCTAGTCTGTTTGCTAACTAGCTGGCCATTGTATTCCTTCTTTGTTTTATTTTCCAGCCACATCCAGCACTGTGTTCTGAGACTTTGTGCCCTACAAACATGAGACTGAGTACAACTCATGCTATTTCTTACGTTGATAAATGCTAGCGGGCAACGATGTTTATGAACTACAGTTCGGAAAAGATAATCACGACATGCGTGAACATATCATCAAATGCACAAGATGAAATTCAAATTTTCTAGCAGCTTCCTCTGTGGGGCCAGACAGGATTGATATTGACTACCTTTTAGCCGATACTAAAATATAATTAAAACAACTTACAGTGTTTTTACTTGTTTTTGGCAAAAAGGATAAACATCCATATTGACCACCCCCCTGTATCTGCATGAAATGGTACGGTCCCACCTGAGTCCAATGGTGCTTGCCAGAGCGCCTGCTTGCTAGCAGATAGGAGTTGCGCAGTAAGCCCGAGAGGAGCACCGCAGTCATGCTCCCTGGTTTCCACAAAGGAAAGAAGAAATAAAGAAAGGCAACAGTATGTCACCCAAGAACTTAACCTGTTAGCTTGATGTCCACAGTGAAATAAGCTACATTTCACAGTTACATTTCACTCCTTTCTAACCTACATTTAATCAGTGCAGATGAGCGTTTAGCAAGTTAATTAGACTAAATCAGTTGTCCCTGCCCCTCCTACCAGACCCAACAACAGAATCATCAGCAGCCGTGTCTCAGCATACCCCTCCCCCAACGAGGTGAACCATCCCAAGAAGGTGAGAAACATTGTGATGGATACAATTACAAATACACCAAAGATGGCCTTTAGCACATTCTTATAGAGCATATTAGTCTAATAGTGAATCCACCGTATGCAGAATGTTGCATGTGCATGTCTGCACAGTGTATATTTGCACAGCTCACTGGCAGTAAACATCATACTGTAATTATTGGACTACAAGAGACAAGAGAGTTGCAAAGGTAGAGTTATGTAAAGCTTTGAATGGGTCGATTGGGTCCTGAAGATGTGGTTTTAGCAATTGCACAGGATTTGTGTGGCCTGTGGTGACGGGGCCCAATGTGATATTTTTTCATGGGGCCCAAAATCCCTGGCAGCTCCCCTGTACCTGACTTTAGCTGATTTAAAAAGGTGGTTATATAATGTTTGAATTGTCCCATTATGCACCTTTAAGAGACACCTGTAGGTCACAGTATAACCTCTAGTGGAAAAAACATATTATATTACATTCTACTGATTTTCCATGAGGGTTCCATATACAGCAGTGCTGAACTTAGACCGTGCTTAGAGTCATGGTACTGTACATGAGGTGGTTCTACCACAAAATATTCCATCTGCACACTTGACTGAGCTGTGGTCACCAGAAGACGTCATAAAAATCGCTGCACAACACAGAATTACATTACATGTGTAACTCTGAATGGTATTAGGTGAAGGATCAGTCTATTAGGGCTGACCTCCATCACTCACACACTGTTAACCTGTCCACACTGGGCCATAGCTGTGTGTGTGTGTGTGTGTGTGTGTGTGTGTGTGTGTGTGTGTGTGTGTGTGTGTGTGTGTGTGTGTGTGTGTGTGTGTGTGTGTGTGGTTGAAGGTCACAAGCTGAAGTGATTGGTTGATCGGTTTGATGTCCTTGACTTCTCTCTAATCCCTATCTTGGCATTCAATTCTGACCTGCCATGCTCCACTGACTTCAGATTACTGTACACACAACACTGGAAGCACGCACACATACACACACGCAATGTTTGAAACAGATTACCTTGTCCATATATTAGAGGTGTAGTCAGGTGTGTGCTGTATGCATGTAAGTAGAGAGAAACACAATCTGTTCAGTAAGTTTGATACATGAATTTCTAAGAGCTCTGATTAGTTCACTTCCAGTCGTTACCACAACATTCCTTCCGACCTTCCAGTATGATCTGAAGTAACAACATCAAGCTTTATTGAGTAAAGCTACAACAGTATCTGGTTGAGTACTACCTAATGAAGAATTAAAGTGATTACAAACTAAGGATTACTGATGGGTGACAAAGGAAAATCTTTTCTCCTCGATTCTCCAAGTAAAAGGAACAGCATTCTTTAAAATGATTTCCCCTTCAGTATTTCAATAATGGTGGTGGAGAGCACTCCCTAACACGTCACTCAAAATTATTATTATTATTATTATCTAAAAATTGAATTTCTAATATTTTTTTTTCTCATATTGCACCTGCAGGTGAGAATCACTAGTGATTATATATGGATCTGCAACTGAAAAGTACTGCATTGTACTGTTTGTGAATAATGGTGACTTCTTTAGACCTCACTGCAATATTCATCTGTATTCCATACCCACTGACCTTCAACATCATGGCAGTGAACTTTAGCTAGGTTTACCACAATACAACCATGTACCATGCCCTTATAAGTAGCTACAATCACACATCAATCAGTGTGTATATTTTCACTCCAGCTCATTTTGTATGTCTGTCCTGTCCGTCTGTGTATTCTGATGTCCCAATCATCACTGAACCAAAGACAATCCTGGGGACCCATTTTCCTCAGGAGTACGACCTTTGAGGTGATTGGCTGTCCACCCTGACTGAGACGGGGCCCTGTCCAATTAAATTAGTGGATGGCCTGGGCTGGCTAAATTGAGCGCATGGAGATAACGAGGTCCAGGGAATAATTGGTGGGCGAGGACCACAGGAACAGACGGGTGACCTCCGGACAACTCATCTGCTTTCATCTCTCATCTCTTCTTGGATTCATCTTTCACTCTCTCTCTTTTCATCCCTCTCTCTGTCACGTTTTTGCCATTCACATGTCACATTAGATTTTTCAGCATGTCTCTGTATATTGTCAAAGTAAGACGCATTAGGGATGTTATTTGTTTCGGGTAGTTCATGAGGACCAAGACATTAGACAAGTTAAATTTTTCAACACGCAGTATGTCATTGCTGGATCAAGGGGTATTTCAATGAAAACAATAACAATAGATGTTGTTTGACGACATGAAGTAGTGCTCGATCATGGGAGATGTTGTCTTCATTGTTAAACAACTCCCAGTGCTCAGTCAGAATGAGCAGTACAAACAATAGTAAGCAATAGAGATGCCAGCGAGCTCATTCGCCAGTTTTCTTCCTCACTCTTTGATGTGTCATCTGATGTTTACAGAACTTATTGCAACTAGAGGAGGTAAAGGGGATTTGATGCCATTGACAGTTGACCAAATGAAACAGACTATTACCTTGAATAAAATGTCTCTGTGTTTACAGACTGTTGGAAACATTTGGGATAATCTGAATAAAAAACTCAACAAACTATAAGGGATGCACAATAATTATTGGCCCGATAACAGTACATTTTAATTCTTATTTATTATCCTGATAATGAGATTATAGCCTATGATTCCCCGGATACAGTAGGTGGAGCTATGCCGCTTAAAAGTTGGTTTGCAGGGCGCCCCAGTAGCTCAGTGGTAGAGCGTGTGACCCATGTACAGAGGCCCTGTCCTCGCTGCAGTATTCAAATCCAGCCTGTGGCCTTTTGACACCCCTGTCATCACCCCTCTCTCACATACCATTACCAGTCATCGCTCAAGCTGTTCTCTCAATAAAGTCATGAAAAGGCCAAAAAAATACTATGCATGTGAGAACTGAAGAAGCCTCTTGGATGAGAGGTGAAACGTCTTCAAGAAACTAAAACAAGTCCAGTTGCCTACAATACAGCACTTAGAATTAAGTGCATAACCTGGATGACTGAGAACCTTCATAAGCAAACTGGGTTACTGAATGCATGCTGGGAATTAACCATACAACCATATAGAGGACTTACTACTCAACTCTGACTCACCTGATGTTCAGCCTGGCGAGAATGCATGATGACTGAATTTTAAATTTAAGGTGACCAGTTCTCGTAAACCAGTTTCACCCTGAAAAATCAGCCTGAAGCAGCATCACATCATATGACTGCACTCTCGAAAAAGCAATATTTTAAGACCTTAACCAACCCTGATCATTTTGATTGTTTGAATGATCAAAATGATTTTTGCCCCTAATTTTGAATCATACTACAATCATAATCACAAAAAAAAATCACAATTGCTTTTTTTTAAACCATATTGTGCAGCCCAATGCTTCTCGAAAGTTGACCCCAGCCACCAATCAAATGACGGAAAAGTTTGCTGGTAACTGGTAGATCTGCTGCAATCACCTGCCAAAAAACAGTGCTGGTAATATGTTAACATTCATTAACCATTTGACCACTTGACATAAAAGCAAATTTTGCACCTTGGCTTTTCCAACAGTCCAGTGTTGTCATTTTTTATGTTGGCATGACAATATAAGTTAGAAATCACACTAATGGTTTTAAAAGTCCTAATTCTTGGTTTTATTGTTGAAAAAAACTAAGGTAGTCTAAGCAGCTATAGTCATTGTGTCAAACAGACAAGAAATGACACATACAGAAAATCAGGGATGTCCAGAAAGTGCACTAATAGAGCACAACACAACATTGTGTCATGAATAAATTAGTGACAAGATATATAAAATACAAAGCACTGACCACTTAGCAGTAAAGGAGGAAATAAAACAAAATCAAGAGGGACATAAGGATTACTAATTTCAGCATGTAACCCAGAGTCCATTCACACAGATTGCCATGACAGCTCACTGCCTGGGGCCAGGCTGAACGTCTGTCACTCACAGTACTGATACACTCCCTGCCACATATGAATACATAATGAAGAATACATGAAATGCAACTGAGAGGGCTTGCAGGCACACACATACACACACACACACACACACAAACACTGCAGTCCCTTGTGACTGACAGCACATCACCACTGATAGACCAAGCTGACAGATTAGTCATCAGATTAGTTGCTGAGTGAACGAACCAACCCCAATTCAAATTAGCTCAATGGCCTCTTTACTGTGTATGAAGCACTTCAGTAATTATGCACACGGCTTAAACTGGGATTAAGACCTTAATTAATCATAGAATCATTGTTTGGCCTCCATGTAGAACTTGGTGATTACGGCTATATGGGGAACATTGTGGTCTTGGTTCAGATAAGATGTGTTCAGTTGCAGTAATCAAAATGAGGCCCAGGTCCATTAAAGCCTGTTCCTTCTATGAAGTTCTCCATAGAAAAACCTTTTAGGCCACACTAATGGAAACTAATGCAATGTGCTTTCCTTAGTGCTTGTGGTATTTTTGCTTATCAAAAGGTAAGTAACAGTAAAGAATTCAGTACAGTAATTGCAGTACAGAAAGGCAAAAGTTACATTTAAGAAATTAGAAAGTGTTGCCAAGTTTATTCTAAAGAAAACAGTGATGAATTTATTTTCAGCATCTAAACTGTAAAATGTCACGCTCAATACGTATCTTGATGACAATCCTCAAAGGTTCGATATGTAAAAGTTTCTGTTTAAAAAGAAAAAAAATAATTAATTAATTATCAACAGAATGTCAAGAACTGAGAGTTTTAGCTTAATTTAAAAAACATCTAAATATTGTGTTTAAGAGATATATACTGAAGTTAGCATGCTAACTAACTTTCCCCAGCTCGTCTTCTCCTACTACTACTCCAAACTCCCATTTCAGACCACTAGCTGCGCGGCTAACTGTGCTAACAAGCTAACAGCAGCTACAGTTAGCAGTTACCAGTGTTGGGCAAGTTACCTTCATTTTAAAGTAATATGTTACGTTACAATATTACTGTCTGCGTAGAGTAATATATTACTCATTACACTATTTTTTAGCAACTTTCAACAAAATGCCCAAATAACCTCTATGGAACAAGTAAATAGCTTTTTTTCTTTTTGAATAAAGGAATGGCCTTGGACACAGGGATGAGCAGGCAGACAGAGGATCAAAGTCTGATTTATTATGAGATAGGAATAAATATTTTTAATTGAAGGATGAGTCATATGAAACACTATAGACCTATGCCTTCTATAATGTAGCCCATAATGACATGACATGACAAAAATCTCTTCTTCTATGCCTTTTGATTTTAGTCCACAGAACAAGAAATGCATGGGCATACAGTATGTGATTCAAGAATGTAAATTAATGTATGGCAAAAAAAATGGTCAAAAATGGAAAAGGTTAGAGGAGATTTATAGAGCTACAGCAAGAGCAAGCACATGTTTCTTTGATTGCCATTAAAACTTTAACTGTCTCAAACATTCTCAGTCACATGCATTCACATGCTTTGATTGGAACAGTTTTCCACTATCAATATCACTTCTATCAATATCACTTCCACTGCTGTGGAGCTATCACATGCCTGTTTTAAAAGATACCACAGCTAAGCTCACAGTAATCTGAGGAGCATTCAAGCCCTTTTTCAAAAAAAGCAACCTTGAAATTTGTTGTGGAACAGCTGCAAAGCAGACTGACATAAATGCAGAACACTATTACACAAAGCAATGGATGTCATTTTCTGACCAGGAATGACATTGACTCTAATGATGGGTAATTTACTCTTAAAATCAAAGCAGACAGACGTGTCATTTGGTTTGGTTAAGTGTTATATTGAACAGCATGAACAAAAAGCATGAGAGAGACACACACACACACACACACACACACACACAAACATGCACGCTCATACATTCACTGTGGTGCTAGAGTTAAATGAAAGGCAAATCAGCGGACAAATAGTATGTCTGTGGTGAAAAGGCATTCAGCCTGAAAGACACACTGAGAGCTAACAAGCACTGCAGAGACGTGTGTGTCTGTGTCTATGGTGTGTGTGTGCATGCACACATTTCTTAATAAAAACCAGTGTGAGCAGCAGTGGGGAGCCAGAACTTACAGTATCAGATATATTATTCTTTTGTATCCTAAAAATGTCTAAATGTGGAAATCTGAGCAATGACTGCATTTGCATGTTTCATCATGTATGTGTGAATTTGCTCCACAGATGGAACTTTGTTGAATTTGGCAGGGTTTTCTTTTTAAATGTGAGTGAAGTACATCTGTGGCCTGGACAAAGCCTGACCTCTTATTCTGAAAATGACATAACGCATCACATCTGTACCGAAAGATCTGAGCAGCAGCCATAGCCTTGGCTTCCTGACAAGACATTGCTGTCTTTTGGGTTGTTTTCAGCATTCAGGTGCAAAGCATAAGGGGCCGCATGGCGGACAGCTCTAGATACTAGCCATGAGCCTCGGCTGATGTCATCATAGGGACAAATCCAGTCAGAGGTGCATATCAGAACAGAAGCAAATACAAAACGTTTTGTTTTATGCAGTTGTTAACAAAAGATGGCCCCATAGTTATGAAATTAAAAGTTTGCTGATTTAAGCTGCATATTATTGAATCAACAGCATAATTTTTAACTTCCATCAACCATTAGCGGTGCACATGACAGAATTTTAAGCTCTGAGATTGGATATTTTTTGCTGAAATGCACCTTGAAAGTCATCGGTATCTTCTTCCCTCGAATTCATCTCGGCAAAGCAAAGATCAAAATAACTCAGTTGTCCAGGGAAGCACATTCCAGGCTTAATTATACTCTTCACAGTAGCTCTATGGTCTTTCCAGAGTTGTAAAATGCAAAGATATATTACACAAACTGGACTTCCTGGAACTTACATTTCATCCTGTGTTTTTTTAAGCCCGTGCTTCTTTCATCTAAACGCCCACAAACACACTCTTCTTTTGAACTTTCAAAACCTCTAAATTCATTTTTTTAAATTCATTGACTTTTACAAATATGTAATGGGGTACAGGAACTGACAAACAAACCATCTTCTTGATGTCTGTTACCACTTTATTCACAGATTCGTGGGACCTGCCCCTTTTTACTTTTCACCAACTCCTTCCATCTTTCCATAAACCTCCCTCTGGTATCCATATCACATCTCTCCCCCAATCTGTACCCTTTTTACAAATCAACCCCCATCACCTCCCTTCCCCCACCATTTCATCATCTCCCTGTCATGTATTCATATAATCAAACACCTCCTCCCCTCCATCTTGATTTGGTCATTTTTCCTCTCCCTCTCGTTCAGCCTTTCTCTGTGTCTCTTGATAACTGCCCCCATCCTTCTCAGCCCTCTGTCCCTTCTGTCCGCTGCTGCTGTCTTTCTTAACCCACTTTCAAGGCGAAACAATAGAAACAAAGGGGAGTGAGTCCCTGAGGCGATGGGAGGGGATGTAGATCGCAGGGCCAGTACAAGTATCAAAAGACTGCTCCCCACCGAGTGAGAGAAACAGAGACAGAGAGAGGGAGCACTACTGCCCATCTGCTGAGGTGCTGAAAGGAAAGAAGGGGGGCTATAAAGGATGGTGACAGACTGCAGAGACAGAGTGAGGTGATTGTGGTGCGTGTGTGTGTGTGTGTGTGTGTGTGTGTGTGTGTGTGTGTGTGTGTGTGTGTGTGTGTGTGTGCGCGTGTGTGTGTGTGTGTGTGTTGGGTGGGTTAGGCTTAGGACAGTGACACACTCCATTCTCCCTCTACCACTGTCTGTCTGTCTCTTATGGTCCATGTCCACTATGCAGATGCACACATTGATGTAATAGGGGTGGGAAATGGGCAGGTCCAGCAGTTTGTATTACAGCTGTAAATTACCTTTCAGAGCCTTCTTTGAATTATTACCTCAGTGTTCCTCAATATAGAAACACTATAATTTAACACAATGGGTTTATGTTCTGTCATATTTTAAGTTCATTCTGTCAGTTTGGTAAGGTGATGATGGTTTTATACACTATGACATCCAGCAGCCTCAGTCTCTGTTGCTGTAGAAAAGATGATGCCACATACGATCAGAGCTGTGGTTAACCTTGTCATTGCAAATCTAAACAAAAGACTGTGATGTAGCTGTTTCATCCAAACTTGAGCCACGATCTGAAAGGGTTGGGGTTAGGGTTAACGAAAACTACGGTTTATTTTAACAACTTTATTGCTGTGGCCATCTATTCTATACAGTATGTTACTTAGAAATAAGTAAGAAATCTTTATTTTGAGTTCGTTTTTTTATTTGTCTCTTAAATAAAAATTTAATGTGTACAGTTTTTTTTCTACCATTTTTCTTTTCTGTGTTCAAAAAGTTCAAATCTGTATCTATATGGTCATTGTATGTGATCAGCTGCACTGAGACAGTCATTTTTTACTATGATTTGGACAAGAAATAAGAGCATTACCCTACTGAAACCAAGCAGAGCATCCTTTCAGTGGCACAGATTATGGTCATAGTGTATTATTTTGTTGTCAAAGGAAGGAAACCAGATGGTTTTTAACAAAAGACAAAAAAAAAAAAACTTAAAAAAACCTGCTAATAAACAACACTTGGTGTGGACATGGTCTGAGTTTCTCTCTCACTTCCTCATTGTTACATATGGAGCATATCACGCCAGTCTCTGTCAGATGGACACACACTCACACACAGTCATACACACACATACACGCCTTCACTGCTCACTTTTCTCTACATTATATGGTTCTTTCAAACTGCTGCATTGTGCAGAGAGAAAGGACCACAGTATGTCTTGGGGTTCAGATGTATTGTGAGCATTGTGCTGTGCGCATGTATTGTGAGTGCATTGTATGCGTACTGTAGCGTATCTATCCACACAGTGGAAGCTACAGTAGCACAGGACTGCAGGCTACAGTGGATGTGGTGTTAATGTATGCCATAAGACTTTCATTGAATGTAGACACTGATAGTTTGTTAGAAAGATTCAAGGCTCAAGAGTAAATGTGTAATGGAGATTTAAGTTGAGACTGGGCCTTATTATGTGAGACCCTGCTGCATCAAGCCCTTTATCTGAGGTCCTTTTGCTGATATACATATACAATAATAGGAATAATTGTATTCATAATTTGAAGAAGCATAGCATTCTTCTGTAGCAAGGGAAACAAATTTCATTAAGGATAACATTTCACTGATTGTCAGTTTACCCCTAATTTATTCATATTAGGGCAAAACAGCTGACAGATAAAGGAAATTATAAGGAAGCAGACACAGTTACTTGTTACTCTTAGGAGAATGAAGTCTGAGGCTGGGGATTTGAATATCTGTGGCTTATGCTGAATGATGCATAGTAGAAAAATCTGATGAAGTATGGCAGCAAATACATGACACTCTGCTCCAGACTATGGTTGTTTTAATTGGTTTTTGGCATATTTATTGAATGCAGTTATTTTAAACAGAATCCCCCTTGATCACATAGGGTCACACTGAATTTGTGGCCCGATAACCCAGGATTGTTCAGGTGTTAACATTTCTTCCTACCCATCAAAACCTTAACATTTAAAAACTCAAATGCCAACAATGAGCTGAATTTGGAGCCTCGTAAAGCGATATAATATATCCATGGAGTGCCCCTTTAGGAAGAAGAAATGAAATGATAAAGGAGGGTCATTTGTCATCTGACAGCAAAAGTCAGTTTGATTTGAAGCATCTGTCGAGCATGAGGAGAGAAAACACTCAAAATCTCACACACTTACAGTCTAATATACATAGTGCCTTAGCATAACTTTGCTTTGCTGGAGCACCTTAATGAAGCAGAACTATCAGCAGCACATCTGCTAAAAGTGTGTGCATGATCTCCAGGCCCTAGTTTGATTAATCACAGGGAACATTAAACTAATAATGATGGTCTGCCTCTCTTTAGGAAAAGCACTTGTATACAGAGATGACACACACACACACACACACACACACACACATGCACACACAAACACACAACACACACATGCACACACATCTGCTCCACGCTAACATGTGGCTTACTAATGGTAAAGCAGACAGCCTCTGACCTTATCCCATCACAGCCATTAACACTGCCTGCTAATGGCCTGTGTGTGTGTGTGTGTGTGTGTGTGTGTGTGTGTGTGTGTGTGTGTGTGTGTGTGTGTGTGTGTGTGTGTGTGTGTGTGTGTGTGTGTCATCTTCTATACAAGTGCAACAAATTAAACACACAAACACACACATACTTTACAAATTTGTGTTGCTTGTTTTTCCAAAACTGTGATCAAACCAAACTCTCTCTCCCAGCATCCTCTATGCCATCTATCCCAGCTCTCTTTTCATTTTCACTATTGTAATGCACTGTATTCTGGCTTTAGTCATGGAGCTGTAGGTCAAGCTTTAGCCCACACCAGCAAGACTATATAAGACTCAACTGTACTGCATGTTAAGAAATATACCAGAACCAACCATGATGAAGCATGAAAGTTTATACCTAAGTAGTGTTTGTATCAAACCCTGATATATCTTCTTCCTCCGTGCCATGGAGTTCCATTGTTGTGCAAAGACTATTAAAAACACATCACTGAGATAAACTATTACACTTAGTGGCATGTTCCTACCGTGAACACAATCACACTGTCATTATTATTATTTTTATTTATCTAGACTCAATCCCACATAGTCCGTCCTGCTGTCCTGATACTCACAAGAGGACCAGTTGAAAATAATCCCTTAGAAATACTTCTGTTTGAGTAACATGTGCTAAAAACTGCAGTGTTCTGCTGTTTTAGGTGAAGACTGAAACTATATATTTTGAGTCCTTTTTTATAGATTTAGATCTTTGGATTTACTTTACTTTAACTATTCACTGTGGAGGAACTCATAATCAGCTAGATAGCTGGCACATATGAAACTGCCCATTTGAGTATTGCCCCAACATCACCTTGTTGTACAGTATATAAACTCCAATGGTCAGGGAAGATATCTTCTTTTTGCAGAAAATGTATGTGAATGCTAGACATAAAAACTGAGTCAATGAAAGTTTAAAACAATCAAATATCGGGGAAAACTGAACTCAATGAGCCTTAAGAATGTTTTGTATACTGGCACTGTCATCATCATCATCATCATCATCATCATCCCTCTCTATCTTTGTCTCCTTCTCAGGTCAGGTCAGGATCATGATGTTTCTCCTACTTTAACCCAGAGTTGTTGGTATCTGTGTGTGTTGCATGTGTGTGTTTGTGTGACAAACCCCACCCTTCCACTGCAGCTCTAAGGTGTCAAAGGCAATCATATCAGGTGGCAGGCTCGTAACAGTGTTATTGATCCAGCAATGGTTTAACCTTGATCAATAGAGCTGTGACAGCTAGTCAGAGAGCAGTGGGAAACCCCTGCAGGGTTACTGCATTGAGCAGGAAGGCTGCCCTTGGTTAACAGGTTTAGATGGTTCAGCTTCATAATGAAGAAAGGCTTTTGTTGCAGACTATCCTCACCTGCCTGCCAGACGCAGTTCATCAATTGAAGGATGACACTCACAGTGCAGTGGCAGATGGGATATGTGGTGGGAACAGGCCTTTAGACATTCAGCTTTAGTTTCACTCAAACAGGTTGAACAGCTCTGTTCAACAGATCAGACTCACGACTGTGTCCAACATACGCTGTCTTTTTCAGGCTTATTTCTACTGAAAGGATGATCCGCAGCTGAACTGCAGACCTAACTGAATACCATCATTTATTCAGCTCTATATTCCCAAGTATTATACACTAGGTTTTTTTCCTCAGTGTGTGTCACTATTGTGAGACAGAAATGTGGAGATAGAAAGAACAGCTTTGACCTCTAATACTGCTCATATAAACAGCCATGCAAGTTTTTTAGTTCTATGACAAACAGAAACAGTGAATTTAACAGTTTCTGTCAACAACTGCACTATACCATCTATAATTTATTCAGATAACATTAAGGAAAATAATCAGAACAAACTAAATTAAAAATGCCAAGTACTCATTACACCACATAAAACAGAAGTGGCTTGAACTGTGAGACAGTTAGAAGTCTGTCCGTCCATTGGGGAACATGAATGTGCTCAGTGCATTTCATGAATCATCTTCTCTTGACGACGAAATAAAACAAAACACGTAATAAAGTGTAATAAAGAAGAAAAATGCAATATAACTACATTGTGGACCGATATTATTACCATATTTGTGTACAAAAAGTTGGGAAAGCAGGTAATTATAGACCCAAATTAAGACCCAAAGCGTAAGGATAAAACTTGCTAAAGACGTCCCCTGAAGACTAACTACAACCATTAGATCTGGGGAAAGTCATTTAGTTAGTTTTGATGCTATCCACATTAATTTTACATTTATTCTGCTTAGGCGGTGCTGCCCCTAAACCTTACACTGTGGAAAACCCTGTAATATCAAGACAAGCATTCAGATAGAAAAAAGAACATTTAGAGTGTATGTGGGCTACATGGTCTGCACATGGTGTGCATGGTATGTACTAGTACTGTCTGAATCATGAATCACTGCACATGGTGACCAAAGAGAACACAAACTGATTGATTAGCACAAAGTGGGACAGATTCGCTCTAAACTAAAGGTGATAAAGTGAAGTCAATGAACTGAGTTAATGATTAACCATACAGGCTTTTTAGTGGGGCTCATCTCTTCTGCACAACGCCAACATCTGCTTCCTCTTTATAGCCAGAAGCAGACACACACACACACACACACACACACACACACACACACACACACAAACACACACACACACACACACACACACAGGCAATCATGTCACGGTAACACCTGGCCTGTTTCCCTGCGCTACCCCTCAGTCTCCCAACCGCTTCCTACACCTCTTTTCATGGACCGTAATGCCACACCTGTCCAGTTGCCATCATAGGTTATGTAAAGGACATCAACATAGTGCATGTGGGTTTTTATTTACTATGTATTATTTTAGGTATTCTATTTTGACACTTCCTGTTAAACGGATGTATTTTATTTTGAAAGGGTTTGGTAAACGGAAAAGAAGCTAATTGACGGTAAATTGATAGAGAAAGGTAAACAAGCATGACATGGATAAAAGGAAAATAAACTACAAGAGTGGTTTATCAGCCCGGTTGAAAGTGGCAACAAGGTAAAGGCTTATGGTACATTTATGTTTGTGTTGAAATTTAAGTTAATTTTATGTAAAGTAAAGCTAAATGCCACAAGCTAATTATAGATGTATGGACTGATGGCTTTTTATTTGTTTTTATCTTAGCTCTTACGTTGTTGTTGGTCAGATTGTAAGGCAAGGTCATAAAATACTTCAGCCCACCACCAGTAAAAGCTTCATTCATTTCAACTGGCGCTACAGGTTATATGTCAATTCCCTTATTTTATTTGATCACTCTTTGCTCCTTAATCTTCTAATGGCCTTATTTCTGCTCTGGAGAGTGAGGCAGCTGCCTGGAGGAGATATCAGTGAGGACCAACCTTCTCAGAAGTCTTTTGAGTGATTGGATGCTGCAGCTGATTGGACCAATCTGATACTAAATCACTGCAGATATATACTGGAGCAGACAGAGAAATCACAGAACTCAAGATTGTATTTGTTTTCAGATTTGCTGCTACCTGAAGTAAAGTTACACTCTGTGGTTTACTGATCAGAGGACAGAACAAATACTGAATGCAGCTTTTATCACGTGCTGATGTTTCTTTTCTGACGTATTCAAACATACAGAAAGACAAATAGAAACAGTGTTTCAGCCTGCTCTACTTGCATGTCTGTATTTGGGCCTCTTTCTCTTGTTACCTATAAGCTGAACTGTAAACACACTAGTATTATTCCTGAGATCAGGGAATGCAGTCATTCAAACAGAACTTGATAATAAACAAGAAGTCTACAGTTTTACTAGATTTTTTGACTACAGCTTTCTAAGTGAAAACCAAGGTGAATGTTATTCCTACGAACAGGACAAATGAGCCACAAAGCTCCTGTTTAGCATGCATGTGGAGTTATGTGGAAAATGATCAGGTGAGAGTTTCTCCTAGTTTTTGTCCTTATCACAGCTGAAAAGGCCATGCGTCACTTCTGTCCTTGATGCATATGCATGGCCTAATGTTGAGCAAGACACACACAGAGAGAGAGAGAGAGAGAATACTTAGTTTAAAGTTACAACTGTGCACCAAGACTGACAGAATCACCCTGGATTAAGGTTAAATTGGGCCTGCATAAACATCATTTATCAAAGTGACATAACACATAAAATTAACCATTATACTCCTACTGTACATACATCTATCCCACCCTGGATGTAGCAATACCAACAGAGAGGGTATAAAGAGAGAAGGCAAAGGGAAGGAAAGGGGATGTGATATGAAAGCTCTGCAGCCCTTTATTTGATGCAGCAGCACTTCAAAGAGCCACTTTAAAGGACACCATGTTTCCACTGTATGCACACGACAGATGTAAAACTCAAGACCAAATTATGAGTAGACATAGTGTTCTAGAAAAAACAGCAATACGAAGAGAGTAAGTGGGTTAAAGCATTACAAGAGGGACAGAAATAAGAGTTAGACCAACAAAGCTTTAACTGTCCCGATAACATCTGCCTGAGTAGGAGTTTCTACCCAATCAGACGCTCTGTCTCAGAGGATCAGATCTGCAGACTGTATTTTAATCTTAACCATGCAGCTACATTTGGAAAGTAGCCTGTGGCAAAGCTGTTAAAATATCATCAGTGTGTGCATCAACTGAGCAGAGCTATGACCTTTGTCTTCCATCAGGCGTTCCTTACCACTCCTGTCTCTGTCTCCTCCAGCGATACACTGATAAATGGGGCCAATACTGGGGTGTTGAAAAAAGACGTGGACCAGTCAGTGAGCTACACCTCTGATATGATGCAGTCTGACTGATTTTGGTAATAATTTCAGAACTGATCATCTGAACTGGCTGTATGGAATGTCTTTACGTAACACAATGAAATGACACATTAGAAAGATTCACATCTTGCCAATTAATGTTTTTTTTCGCAACCATTTTTGGAGACAGTGTAGTGTAAAGACTACACAGCCAACAGTCTCGTTAGTGACGTTGACTTGTTGAAAGCTCACCAAAACCCATAACTGCTCCTGTATGTCAGCAGCTCTGACCAACTCTCCATTAGCGTGGAGCCCTGTGTGCTGGTTTTGGTGTCTGAAAAGCCAGAAACCTAATAGATCTATTACTTACAGTGGACTTCCTGCATCACTTCTTGTCCAGGGTTGGGTTAAAGACTTAAAGACTCGGTTCTACTTGTTCTAATACTTTACCATCTTGCAAGTTCAGAAAATAGCATCACTTTACTGTAATGCAGCCTTTAAAACCAGGAAAAGACAACACTTATGTCATATCACACAGTACATTCATACCACGATAACAATATAACAATATCTTGCCCTTCACCAGCACCTGAAACAGAACACCCTTTCAGTCTGAATTCTAAATCACTGAGATCTTAAAAAAAACTCCTAGAAAGAGCTTTAAATGGCTGTAGTATTTCCTTTGAAAACTCAGTGTCTGTTCTCTATGAAGATGGTGGTTAGTACAATGACTACAATGGTAAAATACTGAATTATCATTTCATCTTCAAAATCCTCTGGTATGTGAGAGGGATGTGTTTTAATATCAATTTTAACCAGCAATAATCCAACAGTATCAGCACTGGAATCCAATCGGTCAGACACAGTCTCCTCCCTGTTCCTGTTTTCTGTTCATCCAGTCAGGGGTCTCAGTGGAGACTGAGGCCTGGAGCAGAACCAGACTCCAGGACGCCCCCCCCCCCCCCCCCCCCCCCCTCTGTTCTCTCCATCCTCTATTTATCCTCTCCACCTGGGAGCCTGCCAGACAGCGCTGAGCCATCGGCCTTCACTCCAGACACTCGCAATCTTTGTCTTTCTATTTTCATTCTTACATCTTGGTATGTTCATCTGTCTCCCTTTACTCCTGTTTTTCCCATCTATCTTCTTTCTTTCTCTCTCTCTCTCTCTCTCTCTCTCTCTCTCTCTCTCTCTCTCTCTCTGTCGCTCCTCTCATCCCTCCCTGCCCTCTGAGGAAACAGCAGCTTCTGTGAGGCGTTTAAAAATAGAAGCTGCTGAAAGGCGAAAAGTGATGGACACTTGAAGGCACGGCTCAGGTAACCTGAGAGGAAGTTCAGACAGAGGGGGAGAGGGGACAAAAGGTTTTCCACTGAAGGACAGCTGTAGGGTGGGACGATGTGGCGCATGCAGCAGGGACGAGCCATAGACACTAACATGGCAAATCGAGAAGGAATCAGGATGGAATCAGTAATTACAGTAAATGATAACACAGAGTACCGATCAAAATGTGAGAAGGAGTGAATCAGGTTTAAACTGAGTGCATTCAGCTTGGGAATACAACACTTAAAGTACACTGGACTTTAACTGGTGGCTTTAACTGGGTTAACTGACATTAATTCTTATGGGGTTCTGTTGAAAAATATTTCACAGGAACCAATCACAAACACCACTGGCCTGCATTGGCCCACACATTCACTAAAGCTGTGTATGCACAAAGGCTCAAAGATTCATTTAGGTATAGAGAGGATATAACGGCCCGACCCTTGTATTATATTTGTCATGACCTCTGAGCTGTTTGGTTCTGTGTTGTATGTGACAAATTCAGTAAATATTTTCTTTTAAAAAAGATCATTAACAACGAAAATATGATGACGTAAATAAAAATAATGATGCAAATGTTACTTAAAATTAACTTTATAAATGCACGTTTGACTTGACATCTTACAGAATTCTGCAGATTGCAAAATAATAATCATATCAGTGAAACCAACAAACAACCTGAACAAACAATGCAGTAGAATACCACATCTTATCACCTTATTTCATCTCCATTTTATCAAATCACCTGCAGCTATCTCTAGTAAAAACTCCTCTTTTATAAATACCAGTTAAAGTGTGGGAATCGTGTATGCATGGTCTTTGTGTGTACATATTCTTTAGATTTCTGGCCCCGAAGTCCTGACATCACCTCCAAGCTGACTGCCGTTCCACTAGCTTAAATGGGTAGAGCCCAACGGATACTGGATTTTTGGGGCCGATGCCGATGGACTAGTGATTATCAAACTTTTTGTGCCCAAGCCACACCGAAGGGCAAACCAAAATCTTAAGGCACACCTGTATTCATATCCATGCAAAATAGCCTCTATGACATGTTATCTAATCACTCTGTACACGTTTATTTTATTCTTTTAAAGGGTTTTTTTAGGGTAATGAATTTGCCTCTGTAGAAATGTGAGAACGTAAAAAATAAATGTGTACAGAGGACTGATATGGTAAATGGAAAAACTCCTTCATTTTCCTCTGAGGTCACGCTCTGGGTAGAAAGCTTGAATGCTTGGACAGTGTTGCAAGTCTTATAAGTGCAGTGAATCTGACAATGTTATCATTTCACCATTTCCCAATCAATCCGAGACTGAATACACAATGGATTGAGAAATTCTGGAGGGAAGTTGGGCCTATTGTCTCAAGATAAAACAACATATTTTGATTGAAATTATAACTCACATTAAATCTGTGGAGCACAGCAGCCTGCACATGATATGTCACTGTAAGTGTTTCTCTGCTTACTGATTATCCATGATATCCAAATATACATTTCTTGGACAATCCCTGTCACAAGTCCCTCAAATACGGAGACATGTGCATGACATACTGTTGAGCAAGGTGATGTTGTTAGTCTAGATTTGAACTTATTCACATTATTACAAATGTAAGTGTGATTTTGAATGAGGTTTTCTTACTCTTGAGACCAGTCTGAGAGTACCAGTAGTCTCTCCACTGTGGCTCTCTGAAGACGCCTGACTGAAGGATCTCTGCTCAAATGTCCAGCTGGTGGACTTAAAGAAGTCTACCTGATTATACTTCTAAATGACAAAGTCATTCAGCAACTACGAATTAAATGGCAAATCGTCTAGCTACATACTTTTGTCTGACTGAATGACTCCAGAGCAGTTCTTTTAGGTAGAGGCAGACTGGATTGTGACCTGCAGTTCAGACTATGTTTGATGCCAGGTATAGAATTAAAATCCACCCGGGAGGGCAATTCCTCTAAATCCCATGCCAGGTGAGCAACACACACACACACACACACACACACATACCTAGACAGACACACCATACCAGGTGATCTTAGTGATGCCAGCAGGCTTTCCTAATGCTGAATTAATTTACCCATCATCAGGCACCTCCCCATTTTACCCACAATCCACCTGGCCTGGATATGTCCCAGCTGCACTGGCTGCTCCATTTAGCTGAATGGGAGCCAGGAGAGGGGATCACTGGGAAAGCAGCCATACGGCCTGCTGTGGCTGCTGCTGCTGCTGCTGCTGCTGTGTACTACGTACTATGTTCTCTGCATTCTGTCCTTGGATTAATAAAGGGTTTTAAAGGCTGACATTTATTTGTTGTACCTGTATATGTTATTTCTAACTCGTCTGTTTTGATGTATTTAGCGTGTGTTCTTGTCAGGGTGGAACAGCCTCTGAAACACCATCAACACCACCAGGAGACGCAAAAGCTTATGTAATACTGAAAGTAATACAACAATGCCTCCCCACTATTTTAATGACTTTTAACTGGGTTTACTCTAGGGCTGCAACTAACCATTATTTTCATTATTGTTAAATTAGACGATTATTTTCACAATTAATAATCATGATTGAATGATTGAATGGCTTAGTCCATAAAATGAAAAAAAAAAAAATGAAATATGCTCACAATTTTCCATAGCTCTAAATGTTGTCTTCAAATGGCTTCCTTTGTCCAAAATCCAAAGACACTTCTTTTATTATCAGGAATGACAAAGAAAAGCTGAAAATTCCAACAGGCAGGATACACTGGCTGTGTGAGCGGTGCATGTGCACGGCATTATGTCTTGCTTTTCATTTTGGTGTCCATTTTAACAGGTTAGAGCAACCACACTGTCGGCGTAAGTAGCACTTCTCATGTGCATGTCAAGTGAGACTGCGGCGGTGCTTCATCTTGAGATTTGGAGTCCTATTTCCACCACAACAAACGCACGGTTCTCTGCAAAAATAGACCTGAATATGACCTGTAGACGGTCATATTGACATCATAACAGCGTTTCACTGCAGTTTTAATGTCTGTATCTGTAGAATATGTCACAGACATGAAGCATACACATCAAAACACTTTAATACACAAAGCAACTTCACAGACCAGTTTGACCATAGGACACAAATGGATGCACTCAGAATTACACTGTGTATTTGTGTCTGTGTCGGTGCATGTAGGAAACATGTCTTGTGCATTACAACACTGACATCTGCTGACAAAAACCTGAACTGCAGCATTGTTTAATTAAACAGCTTTCAGCAGGAGCCGAGGGTTTCACAGAGAAGCTTTAAGGAAATTACTACAGGATTATGGCTACTTAGATATTTCACATCCACATGGCCTCTTTCTTTTTCTATGTTCGTGATCAAAGGGCACTAAACTAAGCTCATGTAAAATGATCGAACAGCCTGTTGTTTAGACACGAGGTGGTCATTTTTTCTTGATAGTGTATCACATTGTCATTTTGACAGTACATCTTTCTTTTTTTTCTGTGGCTTCAGATTTCATCCATCTCTGAATGCTTCTAAGGTAGAAACTTGGCTTCAGGAGTCCAGTCAGGCCATCAACCCAAACTGACCCCTTCCTGCAAATGAGACTCAACAATCAACTATCTTTTTCCACAACTGCGTATTGAACCTTTAATCTCAAACGTTCTCTCTATAATGTTGTCAGCCACAGACAAGGATTGGAAAATCTAAGATTAGCTCTAAAGGTTTAAAATGAGTGAATCCAGATTTAAAATGTAATTATCAAGCAGAGCTCTGTTGCACCATTAATAACTCATCTCTGATTAGTAAAGCACAGTTTATTTACAGTATGTTAATCAAAGTTAAATGGAGTTTAATCAATCAATTTATATGGAATTAAATGTGCATTTGAAGGAATAAATGGAGCTAATACAGCAGGGAGGAAGACTGTTCTATTACAGCCGCTCCTCTGACTGCTCGTCACAGCCATGGACCAGTCCACTGCTTTGAAACGTCTTCTACTCAAGACAAGTGCTCTTTAGTTAAAGACACACCTTGAAGCAGGTATCCTGTTGTCATGGAGATATAACTCCCAGCTGCACTGGACTGATGTGCCAAGTCAAGCCAACCTAGCACATGTGGAATTGTCCTATTAGTTAACCAGCTGCGTCTCCGTCACTGCCCTGTCGGACAGTCGGTCCAGTCTCTGTTCAGCTCCAGAATTTATGCAACCTGAAAAATTCAGCAGCATGATAAAACTCATCTGGTTTGAGTCTGTCCCTTCATTTATTCCAGTAACTTGATTATTTTGCTCAGGTCATTTAAAAAAGACAGCCATCGTAAAAGTTAAACCACCTCAAGTGTCATACCACTTTTAGTGGACATACGTTTGATTGGCACAGTTGCCCTAAAGGATTATGTGCAGCCTATTTTGCAGATGAGGCAATCTACTGGACCAATTCCAGTAGACACCAAGATATGTGAGCATGTTTGTATGTCCACAGACAGTGTACTTTTTTCTGTCCCTCAGCACTTCATCACATGTCCAGTTGCTCTAATTGTTCTATCAATTTAAATTTCATCAATGTGTTGGCACTGACATTATTTCTTAAGTGATTTTAACTCTCAAACTGCATTAAAATGTATAGAGGTCACTGCCTAGAAAAGAAATGCTAATGGGTCATAATAACCCGCCTTCATAGTTGACCTATTTGGTGATTTTTCTGATGAGGACAGCCTCTATCTGCAGCTGTCTTCATCAATTTGAGAAGTCTTCTACAACAACATGTCGACAACTCGACAAACATGCCCACTGTATGAAGCCATTGGCCAGGTGGGTGGAGCTGTAAAAGTTGGCAAGGTTTACATTTTTCTCTCAAGATCTCTTTCTCACTGTTCCACTACTTTCATCACATCAAGACTACAAGGACAAGCAAAAATTAATTCTTGGAGAGAGATGGGGGAGAAGTGGGACACAGCCAGCAGGAGGTTATGGCAGCCGTTTGAAACAGTGTGAACATGCAGAACAGGAATAAACACTTTTCCCTTCAGACACATTTAGACTACACATCACAGAACAAAGTTCTCCTGAAGCATGGAGAGGCTTTAAGTGTCTGGCCTTAATTTAGAAAGCCTGACATATTTGTGAGGGGATGTCCAAAGCATTCATATGCCTCTCCGCTTCTTCTCATGCCGTTCATTAAGGAAGTCAGTCAGACTGCTGACACCAGACACCCTGGGGTAGATCTCTCAGTACAGGAACATATACATATCCTCCTGCATCTGGATATGAGTTTGGTGCATTTCAAAGCACGTCGTGTTCGTCTTTCGTAGCCACGGACCATGAAACCACTGCTGACAGATAGCACAAGCACACTGGAGCCCACCAAACAAAGCTAGGCTCCATGTCACGGTAACATGGAAGATGTTGTGACTGCCCTGACATCTTTAAATCATAGTGGAAAAACATATTCCGTTCAGAAGGAGGGCATGCACTGATAGATCTAGATTTGGCAGCTCCCAGGGCACTGTGGCCCATATCCAGTATGCCAATAGCAGACAGGAAGGGAATTCATCTCATTCGACTTTTAACATACTACATTTACAGTATATCTGCAACTGTGTATGGGCATTATCTAAGTGTGTCGTTAACACACGGGGTGGTCTTTTTTTTGTTAATCTTCTCATCTGAGAGTCTTTACAGCCATTTTTTATTTGTGTAATAAGCAAAGGATATGTGTATAAACCTCCATGTTGTCTTTATCAGAAAGGAAGATTGATTTCTTACTTGTGTCCATATTCAGGGACTTGATCCTCTTAAGGACATAATCCTCTGAGGATGGGTCCTTCAGAGGACCTGAAGGTCAGGCTGAATGTGAGCCTCCTCACTAGTGCAGAAACGAGTGCATTTGGGCACTTCTTGTCGACTTGTTAAGTATAACATTTTTCAAATTTATCACAAGGAAGTTGCAAATACTGATAATGTTGGGTACACAATGAACAAGAGAGATACAGTAAAGAGGTCCAAAAGAAGGCTGCATTTCTGTTGGTGTCCTTCAGAATATGGCCATTATTTTTCACCCAAGAGACCGAATCACAGTTTACTCATGTTGTTATTTCAAAGTGTATACATCTCATACACCTACAAATACATGTTTGATCCTTTAATACGTCATTAATAACAACATTTTCACTAACAGAGACCTAATGAACCTGTCAATGAAAATGACATCTTGAGTTTAACCAGAACCAGCAGTTGGTCTTAACTATATATCTTTACACATCACAGTCACGATAAAAACGAGAACAGAAATAAACAAGTTTGCCAATTTCAAAAATTCACAAATCAGCTGTCAGTTTTCTACCAGGAAGTGACTGTTGTTGTTAGCGCAACATCACAGGGATTCTGTCTACATAAAAAAGAAATCACACACACCGAGGTGTATAGTGAAGTGCTGATCACTGAAAGTGACTTAATGTTTACGTCAAGTGTTTTCAGTAATGTCTATTTATTGGATATTAACATAAAGGCTGTTTATTAAGAAGTGATGTTTCTATTAGAAATCTACCAGAATGAATGTATCTTTTAACATTTTGGAAGGCATTTACAAGAAATATCTACATGTGGCATGAAACAGTATTTCTTTTGACTTTTGAGGTAATTTGATTGACAGTATCCTGTCCCTGTCTGTTTTCAACATTTTTAGTCCTTCAAGGCCTCTTGAGTGTTTGTTCCAGCCGCAGTAGTGGAGGATGACTGTCTGATCGCCATCACATGTGTTATTACAGTGTGGCCTATATAACATACGAGAGCCTGTCTGTTGAGGAAGGCCTGAGGGTCCAAACAACATCAGATTTAAAAGAAAAGTGCATATGTTAATATGTTAATAACATATGTTCTCTCATTATTTTCCAGCCATTGTTTCTCTCTACTGTCTGTCTGGCAATTAAGTTAGGTGACTTACAAAAGAAAGATAGAAAAATCTGTGCAGCAGAGGCAGAGATATCCTGACTTTTAATCCCTAAATGTACAAATTATCCTTGTAATATAGGCTTTCTGTTAAGACCAGGCCTCATGGTAAGTAAACTGAGCCTTCATGTGTAAAATGGGTGACATGCACCTTTAATTTAAATTAAATTTTAGTCGGTTTGGGCCTGTTTATTCTGTTTTGGCTTTTAAACCGATTAAAATCAGAATAATAGGCTCCATGTTGAATACCCAAAGGTAAGAGTTTAGCACACACACAGACCTCAAACAAAGCTGACTAATCTCAATTTCACCAATTTATTCTGGCCATGTCAGCAAGCATGCTAACATTATGGCCATGCTCTGATGAAGGCCACAAGGCTGAGACATTTGCATGTGTGTTGACATGGCCAGAATGAATTGAAACTTTGTTTGAGGTCTCTGTGTGTGCTAACCTCTTACCTTTGGGTATTCAAGGTTGGATTTAAGTAACATTAATGAATATAAATGATGTGTAAAATGATGACAAAGACAAAGATCAGAACATTACAGTATATCATATGTCATTACAGGAATCTGAGACCAGTCATGGAATCACAGAGTTCTAGAGAGAGCAGAATAGTCATCTGACTGGAAACTGCCCACCGCAGGAACCACGCACCAGAACGTATGTTGATGATCATAATAAAGGTATATGTATTTGTGTGTGTGTGTGTGTGTGTGTGTGTGTGTGTGTGTTTGTGTGTGTGTGTGTGTGTGTGTGTGTGTGTGTGTGTGTGTGTGTGTGTGTGTGTGTAGACCAGCAACCTCACACTTAGTCAAACTGCTGTTCGCATTAGCGCAAGAGCAAACTGACAACTCTGCATATATTCTTGGGTTGTGGTAAAGACTGATTGCTTGACACATTTTCACTGAAAAACAACCAATTTAATCTTAAAAAAAAAAAAAAGCAGATTGGTTAAACCGGTTTTCAACCAGACTGTATGTTCCCCCAGGAAGTTGATGCCTTACTTTCAACAAAGACATTGATTAAAATCAGATTTCCTCATGATACTCGTTGCTTAAAAAGCTGAATGTATTTCAGAAAATGAAATGAATTTCAGCCTGCATGCACATTTTTCAGCTAAGTAAGCGGACTGCTGATTGAGATATCCTGTTTTTTTTTTGTCTTTTAGTCTTTTCTGCAAAATCCCAAATATTTCCTTACTGATGATTTTTTTCTGAGAGGGGAGTAAATATCCTTATCATTTTGTTCTTTGCTGCTCGCCATTATCTGCCTGACCCGAGCACTGTTTGAATGTTTAGGAAGGAGCGGTGCTGGGACAGAGTAGGTGACACGTGTGCCAGGGGACATTCAAAATAAAGACGTGCAAGAAATGAGATGGTAGTCAAAATGTTGGACTTAGAGAATATGAATATACTCATGTGTAAATCTAGTGCTGTGAAACTGTGTGACTCAGACTTTCATGTAAAAAACATTTTGATTGAAATCAGTGCACAAAGACACATTTGTTAAGGTTAGGCTAAGCATTAGCTTTGACAATATCTATGTAACAACTTTGGTCACAACATTGGTAAAATAAAACAACTAAAGCTAGTATTACTGTAAGGTTTGTCTACAATATATTTGGCTGAGGTTAGTTAAAAATGCAGTTAGAGTTTTATCACTGTTCAAAACCATTTTGATTAGAGATAATGTTATGTTACTATCAACAACAAACACTTGAAATGAGGTTTGTGATGAGATTAGCTGAGCAGAATAGTGTTTGTAGGTCATCGAGGCCAGGCTATAACATTTTAACGGCTTGATGTGAAAAAACACAAACTCAAATATACAGAAACAGTCACGGTCAAAAGTTTCCATCCCCCTGTAAAGTGGATATCATGACAGTCTTGAGTTCCAATGATTTCTACAGCTCTCATGTTTCTGTGATGAATGAGTGGAACACAAACTACTTTGTCACAAAAACATTCATGAAGTTTGGTTCAGTGATGAATTTATTATAGGTCTTCTGACAATGTGACCAAATCTGCTGGATCAAAAATATACATTTATATATAATATACATTATTATAAAACGAGTCACTGGGAAAGATGCAACAATGACTTTCAGAAATATTTGAATTAAAATTTGCTACAATTCATTCCAAATGAACAAATACAACTTTTTTACTCTGAAAATAAGAAAGACAATTTCTCATTCACATTTTATATAATATTGACGTGATTAAACAGCATAATTGTAAGATGAGGCTAGAAAACACACACACTTAGAACTGTTCACATGTAGCAGCCATAAGCACATGTCATCTGTCAAATTTACGATGAATGCAAAGCTACTGAAGTAGCAAAGTCAACCTATAACAATGTTTTTATATTGCAGCTGGTGATATGAGGAATGCATTTGCTCTCAAAATTATTGGTTCATTTATGCTGCACTTCAAATGCCCTTTGTTGTTCAGCTGGGACACAACCAAACAGTAACTCATGCTCTCACATACATCTTCCTCTTTCCATGGTGCAGTACATGCATTAGGCTCTCATAACAAGTCAATAAGAAAACCCTTCTGTACAGTTACACAGTAACAGCAAAACACATACAGTGCAGGCCACAGCCCCTATATACTGAGGACACTACAGGAGTATCACAGCTATATTACAGATGACTGAATACTGCAAGTATAACAGTTCATGGAAACTCACTACAGACAAGTTCTTATCTCATCAACCCGTTCAAGGCCAAGCACAAAATTCACTAAGGTGACAAAACATGTCTAGTTAAAAATGGGGAAATTGCATATAATAAACAATATCACAACTCATCCTTCATATATATATGTTTTAAGTTTGTATAGCAGCATCAGTGGGGGAAAGTAAATATACTCCAGTACTGTACAATATTTGTACTTTAGGTACTTATACATTACCTTGTACTTCAGTGCTGCTTTACACATCTACTTCACAAAATCTTACATATTAAAGTAATCTTTACTCCATCTGTAGACTGTGAACATATGATGAGCTTTTACATTATGATATATTGTAATAGATTGAACTACCCAGTAGAATATAGAGTTGCTAAAATTAGCTTCAACTCAACTAGCTAGACCATAAAAAGGCCTCTTATGTTAATGAATCAGTAATGATAACCCAATAATATGAATAATAATACAACACTCTGAAAGTAGTCTTTCTTAATGACTAGTATCCTTGATACTTTGAGTATATTTTGCTGATTATACTTCTGTACTACTACTTGGATTAAATTGTGAATAAATGGCCATTTCTTGTAATGGAGTAGTTCTGTAGTGAGACGTTGGAACTTTAAGTTTCTGAGAACTTGAACTTGTCACTTAAAACTGTTCATTATTTGCTTCCGGTCTGAGCGGCGCCATGTGAGGACGTATGTCTCTGAGCTCCCCACTAGACCCATATTCTTACACGTTTTCTGTTTCTCCCACCTCGCTTTGAGTAAGTGAATTTTAGGAATAGGTTACCTAGCCCCCCCAGTTTATTTCATAACCCGTATTTAAGTGGGCTGTAGCATATTTCTCCACGCAATGCCCTGACCGCACACACAGAGCAAGATGTGGAGCAGGCTAACGGCAGATACGAGGAGATGAAGAGCAAAGTCACTGGCTTGGAGACCGTGGCTACTGATCACTCCGACACGATTACTACCCTGGTACGCGAAGTCGACCAGATTAAGAAAGAAATGCAGCAACTATAGGAGAAAAACGAAGTTTTGGAATCGAGGTCTCGCAGATGCAATCTCCAGGTGACAGGCGTGAGAGAGCGCAGAGAGGACGGTAAGCACCTGGCCGACTTCATCTCGGAGATGCTTAAAGAGGCACTCGGTCTGGATAAACCTCCGCTGCTGGACCGGGCACATCAGACGCAACGCCAGAGGCCAGGAGATGATCAACCACCCAGAGCTTTTGTGATAAAATGCCACTATTTCCAAGAAAAAGAGGCGATCCTACGGAAGGCAGCAGAGATCAGGCAGCTAACCACCGCGGATGGGGATAAGATCTGTATTCTACTGGACTACACCCAGGCGGTCTCCAAACGCCAGGCCGCTTTCCAGGAGGTCAGATCAATGTTGCGAGGCTGTAACCGAGTACGATACGGCCTGTGGTACCCAGCTGTTGCTGACTCGGGAAGCGAGTCAGCAACAACCTGCTTTCCAAAAACACTTGAAGCCGGACTAACTAAGGCGCCTGACTTTAGGGATGCCCCCAGAGAAATCGGACTCCTGTGTGCTGCGGCGAGGACATTATTATTTCAGTAAGATATGGGTATGTTACTATGCAACTATTTCTTCATGCATACCAACTTGAACGCTTTTTTTTTTCTAATCTCCGCACCATCCAGAGTTTATGGCGCTACCTGGCTTAGATCTCTTTATGCTTTCTCACCTATTGAATATTTGATTACTTTGTTCTATTTAATACACTGCATACTGCCATAATGTTACTGCTTTAAGTTCTGGGTTAAAGGCAACAAATGCATTCCGTTGATAAATGTTTTTAAGACAACCAGCTGCAATTTCAAGGGAGTCTGGCAATTTTGTGTTTACCTGTTATATTTCTCTGTGGTTGATGATGATAGATTTGAGGCTGTATAATTTTATGCCGCTGTTTTAAGTTAATACACATAATGAAAATAGAAAATGCATAAATAACCAGTGTGATCTTGCAGGTTGGGCACTGCTGTTCTTTTCGTTTCTCGTTATTCATCCCTGCTGTTGATATTAGGGGGACTGGGTGAGAGGTTTTATGATTTAAATATTTGGAAGTTCCCACTCTGGACTGTTCCAAGGCTCCAATTGGGCCACTTTCCAAATCTGCCCACGTTATCAATGATTTTGTCCAGATGTATGGGGTGACGGACCCTTGGAGGCTCACAAACCCTCAAGAAGTGATCTCTTTCTGCTGGACAACAGACTCCTCTCGATGCCCAAATCTACCGACTACGATGGTAATGGGGTTTCTGACCATAGCCCAGTCGTTATGTTTTCAGTTTTCCAAGGCAGAGTTTTTAATCCACGATTTCTGTCAGACAAAGGCTTTGTGGATTTTATATCAGAACAAATAGACTTTTTTCTTGAAGTCAACCAAAGGCCCAAGATGGACACTGATACTCTGTGGGAGGCATTTAAAGCATATCTGAGGGGGCAGATAATATCATATACTGCAGACATTAGGGCTGAACGATTTTAGGAAAAGATCTAATTGCGATTTTTCTGGCAGATATTGCGATTTCGATTTGATTCACGATTTCCTCCAAATCAAGCTTCAGTGCAATATTCACAATGTACAGCAACATTAAAACATTAAATGCTATTACTCTAATGCAAGGATGAAAACTAAAGTTAAAAATTGCTTCCAAATGTATTTATTAACAAGAAGCACAGCTGATGGCTGCAGTTACCCTAACGGCCGCACCGGCCGTCGTGTCACTGTTGAGTCTTATTTCTTGATCCTGCCCCAAGTTCCTTTAAATAAAATACAAAACAATTCCCGGTGTCCCGGCGTGGCTGCTCTTATCATACGGAGTTACACTGGCAAAATATGCTGTAATTGTAGTCTGTTTGCTACAGTGGGCCTGAGTATCATTTTCACCGGACTTTTCACCGGACTTTTTCGTCATGCACTTGTCATGCAAATGCCTGTGGTGATTTTTTAAGTGCCGGTATAAATTGGTTGTGTTTCCGCTGGATGTTGCAACTTTAGCGCGACAGGTTTTTCACAGTACCTGTTTCTGGTGCACGTCTTCAGCCTCAAACCCGAAATACTCCCAAATGACCGACGTGCTGTTTTTCTTGGGGATTAAATCCCCTAACTCCGCTTCTGGTCCAGCTGAAGCCACTTCAGAACACGTTAAGGATCAGGTTAATACTGATTGGTTAGCGTGACCTGTCCACGAGTAGCATGCCGCTTCTGATTGGTGAGCTTAGCAGGATGGTAGGGAGACAGCATGTATGTGTAAAATAGTTGACACAACAGATCCTGGGTCAGTCAGGAGCACTGCAAAAACCGCAGCTTTGGCGATCACATGATGTCTGAAATCGCAATTTCGATCAGAAAACGATAAATCGTTCAGCCCTAGCAGACACAGATAGGAAAACATCTGAACATCTAACCAAGCTTATTACTCTTATGAATGACATCGATCAGAGACACGCAAGCGCACCGTCGGGAGACCTCTATAAGGAAAGGATTTTGCAGCAGACAGAATTTGACAAGCTTACATCTGACAGTGCAGTAGACATGCATCTATAATATAGGCACAATTACTACGAACATGGGGAACGAGCAGTTAAACTTCTCAGTCACCAATTGAGGCAATCTGCAGCCTCTAGCCTGATTTCTGTAATTGAAACACCCACAGGTGATCTCACTACTGATCAGAAGAATATTAACGGCCTCTTCAGAAGAGGAACTGTATGCTTCGGAAGCAAAGGAGAAGTTTTTACATTCTCAGTTTCTTGCCAACCTTGAGACATCCAAATGTAGATGCAGGACTTAGGGCAGACCTTGATAATCCTCTCTCGGTGGCAGAGATCGAGCAGGCGATAAAAAGACTGGTAAAGCCCCTGGTCCTGACAGCTTCCCGAGTGAATTTTACAAAAGATTCCCGCGTAAATTATCACCTTTACTCTGTCATGTCTATACTGAAGCGCTCCAACGGGGATCACTCCCCCTGACCTTGTCTCAAGCTACAATATCAGTCCTTCTTAAAAGGATAAGGACTCACATAAATGTGAGTCCTATCGTCCAGTAAGTTCGATTGGGTGCGATTATAAAATTCTTACCAAAGCCCTGGCTATTTGATTAGAATCTGTTATGCCCACAATAATTCATACAGACCAGTCAGCCTTTATCACAGGTAGACAATCATTTAGTAATTTACGTCGACTATTTAATATTCTTTACACATCTAAGATGACCAAGACGCCAGAAGCTCTTATTTCACTCAATGCCCATAAAGCCTTTCATCATATTGAATATGACTATCTTTTTTCAGTATTAGAGAAATTTGAAATTGGCCTGTCTTTCATCTCCTGGATAAAAGTGCTGTACTCAGCGCCACAGGCAGCAGTTTATACAAACAAGATAATGTCACAATACTTCCCCCTACACAGGGGAACTCGGCAGGGATGTCCTTTAAGTCCCCTCCTATTTGATATAGCAATAGAACCCTTAGCCATCGCCCTGAGGGCCAATACAGGTGTGATGGGGATCTGCAGAGGAGAGCAGCTGCATAAGCTGTCTCTGTATGCGGATGACATATTACTTTTTATTTCAGAGCCTCATACTTCTATTCCCAGTGCTCTAGATGTTATCTCAAACTTCAACAACGTCTCAGGATATAAAATTAACTTCACGAAGAGCCTGCTTTTTCCCAATTAATCAGGCAGCTCTAGGTTTAAATTATGATCCCTACCCTTTTAAGGTTGTTTGTGACTCTTTCACATATCTGGGGGTCTGTGTGACCTGTGAGTACAAGGACCTACTTAAATCTAACTTCACAAAAGCCCTAGAGAAATCCAAGCAAGATCTGGCACGCTGGTCAAATTTTCTCTATCTCTCTGTCTTCATCCCAAAATTATTTTTTAAAGATTTGGATAAAATAATTTCTTCTTATATCTGGAATAAAACTATCCCTCGAATACGCAAAGCCTACCTGGAACGGCAGAAGAGAGACGGAGGTCTGGCCTTACCTAATTTTCTGCATTATTATTGGGCAGCTAATATTCACAAAATAATTTACTGGGTATCAACATTTAAAATGGGGGATGGTCCTGTGTGGGCCCTAATGGAAGAGCTCTCATGTCAACCAATGTTTCCAGCTGCCTTAGCGTGCACTCCTCTTCCTCTAAGCAAACGTTATTACACAAACAACCCGATTGTAAAAGGCACACTGAGAATATGGTCAGAGTTTAGACTACACTTTAAACCCAAACAAGCAATAGCTTACATGCCTATTACATCCAATCCTTTGTTTCCTCCTTCTCTCATAGACTCAGCTTTTCGTGTCTGGTCTCAGGTGGGTTTGAAATCTATAGGAAATCTTTTTCATAATGATGCTTTTGCCCACTTTGAGCATTTAGTAAGAAAGCACAACATCTCTCAGTCACACTTTTTCAGATACCTCCAAATTCGAGATTTCACGCATCAAAATTTCCCTTCTTTCCCATCCCCCCTGCCATCGGGCCATATCGAAGAATTCCTGGACATGGATCCAAATGTAAAGGGACAAATATCTAGATTATATGACATCATTCAAGACATGGGAAAACCCTCATTTGACCACTTAAAAGCTTTGTGGGAGGAGGAATTTTGGGGAGAGATTTCTGATAGGGCCTGGCTCTCTGCTATTACATCGGTACACTCATCCTCTATCTGTATACACCACGGCCTGCTGCAGTTTAAAGTCTTTCACCGTTTACACCTCTGTAGAAGTATACTAGCCAAAATGTACCCAGACGTTGACCTGACATGTGTGAGATGCCATCAAGCCCCTGCCACACATTTCCATATGTTTTGGTCATGCCCAGTACTGGGGACATTCTCTTACATGGGTGGAAAGGTAATCACTCCTGACCCCTTTATTGGCATTTTCGGGACTGCTCGGGAGGGCATTTCCTTTCCTAACTCCCAAACAGAGGCAGTGGCCTTCTCGTCTCTCCTAGCCCGACGCCTTGTCCTCCTTAAATGGAAATCGACAGCACTCCCATCCCACACACAGTGGGTTAGTGACGTCATGTCTCACCTTAAACTGGAACAACACGTGGCTCCATTCAGAAGTTTGACGAGATATGGCAACCATTTCTGAGATTTTGCCTCCAGCAACCTGGGGTAAAAAGTTTAAATAAAACTGTTCATTATTTATAATCCCAAACAAAGACAATTTTAAACTTTAGTTGTAAAAGTGAATGGTTTGCAGGAGATAAATCCAAAGGATGGCACAGTACACACACCACTGCTCAAAACACAATTAAAAGTAACTACAGTAACTGCACTATTCCAGAAGTCGATACAAATACTAGGTTAGAAGAGAAGAAACACCATGACGTAACATCCTTCATGTCACTGTGAGCTCACTGTTCATGATAACCCCCTCAGGAAACATTGTGACTGTGAATATTACCAATCCCTATTAAGTGATTTAAGAATGTAACTAAACTGGCTCCTGAGTGCAGACAGGCTTTGTGGATATATTATAAGAATGTTATAAGAATTATGAAACCACATAAGGTATTAAAATACCATAAAATACACCAAGGTCACTATGTAGCTAATGCACTACTGAAGCACACACATGTCACTGTAATAATACCACAGGAACAGACTTTTTGTGACCAGTGTGTGTTGTTTTGAGGTGTGTGTTGTCCACTGGCTGACATGACATAATGGACTCTAAATGCTCTGTTTTGTTGGCAGTCTCCTCCCTCACATTCAGATGTGCTCTCATCCAGCGCTGAGAGACAGACCTGACTCACCCTGTGTGCAGCCCAGGCTGCAGCCCCGGGGCCTAACCAAACAAGCCCAACTTGACAGCCCTTTAAATGTCCTGTTCGCTCGTCCTCTGCAATGACACTTCTCCTCACACATCACACACTGATGGGCCTCTGCAGATGCAGGCGGCGCGGCCGGGCCCGGTCATTTCCCCGGACTTTCGTACCTTTATTTGCGATTTGCGCAGAGCAGCAAAAATCCCACGAAACCGCAGCATCATCCAGAAGATGCGCAGAGAGAGGCGGGGGCCCGTGTGCACCAGGTTCCCGGAAAATACTGCAGTGAGACGGGGCCATGCCGTCCCGAGCCTCCTGCACGGTACCAGAGCAGCAGCAGCCCGTACTGCTGTCATTTTCACAGCCTCGGTTATCGTCATCACCCCGGTCCAGCCCCGCCAGAACCGGGACACCACCCGATGCGTCAAGGCAATGGGAGCTCCAACTACAGAGCATCACTGTAGAAAGTAGAAAGTGTCCGCTTACCTGCTCTGCTCCGCCGCTGCTCTCCCCGCTGCTGCACCGGGCACCGTCAACTCCGCAGCGGCATCAGAGACACTATCCACCTCCTCCTCCGTGCGGTCGGTGTTACCGGAGCTCTGACTCCGTGTTTCCTGTCAATGCGGTGCAGCGCTCTCTCTCTCTCTCTCTCTCTCTCTCTCTCTGTGTGTGTCTGTGTCTGTGTCTCTCTCTCTCTCTCTCTCTCCCCCAGCTGTTCTCTCCTCGGTCACGGGTGTGACGCCGCGTCCACACGCTGCACACGTTGCCAGGGGTTGGCAGGCAGGTGCAGGTGCAGGTGCAGGTGGTGATGGAGGGCAAGAACGAAGATCCCTTTGGTCAAAGTGTCATTATGAAGGACATTAGTCATTTTAGTCACAAAGCCAACGTTATAGTTTGATCTTATTAGAGTTACATTCTGAAGGCACAGAACCTAAACTTCCAATCATGACCTGCAAGATTCCGTGTGAAATGTGTGGTTTTAATAGAAATGGGAAAATCTCACATAAAAACTCATGAGACAAACCCACGTCAGCGGAGATATGCCATTAAATCACACATACAGATAGAATAAGTTAACCCTCTGTCCACTTGAAAGGGTTCTGAAATGTTAGCATTAGCTGACTCCAGCTTGAATAGCATGGTCCATTAAAACTTTTCAGGAAACACCTTCTCTACGCTGATGTTTGGTGTTACATTCTTTCCAGCAGTCATATTTTTTGCTAAAATATGACTAGTGTTATGCTACCATTAGCTACATGCTTCTTGTGTGCCACTAACAGATAGCTTAAAGGGGCACTACTGTATGTAGGTTTTGTGAGGAAATTCAAACTCAAAATCTTAATATTTACAAAAATAATGTGGTTTTCCATAACTGAAAACAAGCTGAAAATAAGGTCCCCAGAACACTGTTTGAAGCTAGAAGGGTGGCAGGGTCCGCCAAATATAAACAAAGTGAAAAAGTTTTTGGTTATTTATTTTCTTAAGCAGAAAAATCAAGATATTTCTTGTCTGGTTAAAATGTCTTCAGCAAAACTACAGAGTGCACCTTTAATATTAGATATTAAAATCCTCCAGTAGGCTAGCAACCAATATGGGTTAGGTTAGCTGTTTAATTAAATTTGACATTTTACTAGCTAACATTAGCATACCTTTCGACAGAAAAAGCTGGGTCAGCTGCACATTAAACTGTACGGACAGGAGCTTCAGGTAGGCTAAAGTTTAAGCAACTCTGCTAGCAGTGGCTACCTTGTTATTTAGCAACGGCACATCAGTGGCTGCTTTCACATGGTGGATCAGTGTGGCATTGTAAATTTACATAAGAACAAACAATCATCTCAGATCATTTTTTATTCATTTATTTATTTATATTTATCGAAATGCTGTTTGTTTACATTCTTTCTGTGACAGGTAAACTTTTTATTGTTTTAAAAATTCTTAAAAATGTTCGCTCATCTTATTTTTATAAATATATCAATAGTGCATGTCAGTTATTAAGGGAAGCTTATCAAAACATATCAGTCATTTATGATTAATATTTATACAAACATAGCACAAAAAGTAAGGAAATTTGCATTGGTAGATTATTTCTTTGTTGTAACGATGCTACTTGGTAATAAATCTTATACTGTTGGAAAGCCTGTTTATTTCCTTTTAAATGGTGCCACATTTGTAAGGAACATGCATTTGTGGTATGAGCAGCAGAGCTGAGTATGTGGGTTGCAAATCTTCTCTGCCAAACATCTTATTCTGCTATTGACTCTTGTTTGGTGTTGTTTGGTGGATTGGATGATTGAAGTCTGAAGAAACAAGACATATTGGCAATTTAACAATTTATTAATTAAACAAACAGGAGCCTCAGTAGCGTGTGGAAGAACCATACCAGCCTGGTCACACACTGCTGTGGGATGGCATCCCATTCTTCAACCAGCATTTGTCGCAAGTCAGCCAATGTGGTTGTGTTGGTCACTCTGGCACGAACAGCACGCCCAGGCTGATCCCACAAGTGTTCAATGGGGTTGAGGTCAGGACGGCTGGCAGGCCATTCCATCCTCTCCACTCCCAAATTCTGGAGGTAGTCTCTGAGAAACCCTGCTCTATGTGTGACCAGGCTGGTGACCAGCATGAGGAGGAGGTGCCAGGCTGTTGTGGTTGTGTATGGTTCTTCCACACGCTACTGAGGCTCCTGTTTGTTAAATTAATAAATTGTTAAATTGCCAATATGTCTTGTTTCTTCAGACTTCAATCATCCAATCCACCAAACAACATAAATTGTTAAATTTTAAATTTAAATTTAATTTCCTTACTTTTTGTGCTATGTTTATAAAAATTATATATACATATATATGTGTATATATATATATATATATATATATATATATATATATATATATATATATATATATATATATATATATATATTTAGATATGGCACCTTCTGAAACCATTGTCTGTTAGAACAAAGCTAATTGGCCTCACAAGGACATAGTGCAGCATATATAGGCCTACAACAGACAGGCCTAATTTCAAAGTTTATGCATTCACTGATAGAAGTTATTTTCACATAGTCTATTAGGCTTATATGGTTTAATGGCTCCTGTATGACCAGTCACAAAAAACTTTGGATTTTTTTTTAATTGCTTTAAATAGGCGATGTATTATGGCTATGGAATGTTTAGTCATTCAAATTTGATAAAAGTGAGTCTACACAGTATTGTAATCAGCCATAGAAATTCCACAAACCACCAGCATAAAACACTAAAAAAAACTGACAATTTCAAAAATGCCATGCCTGCAGATCACAAAAATGATGAAACACTGATAAAACCTTCAATTTCAGCATGCTCTCCTCCTGTGCCACTTTGATGTCAGCTGCCAACTTGCGCCCCAATCTTGTAGTGACGCCTGCATCCCTGACCTTTGGATCGCTGGAGTCACAGAACATCATCACCGCCCTACACTTTATAACCTTGGTGGGATGCCGAGCTACTGCCAAAGGTGTTTTTTCACTTGCCTCTCGATTCCTTCCACTGATGTCATCTGTTATTCATAGATTGTAAGTAGCCATGTGAGTCCTGGTAGGAGACCATGCTGAACGAGCCAGGCCTTAAAATTTCCTGGTAGACCAGATCCCTTGATCTTCCTCAGCCACTCATCCGCCCCCTTCTCTGTCTGGGATACATTACTACTTTCAGAGAGTGAGGCATCATACCACTTCCCAAGGCACTTGGGCTTTCCTCAACAGAGATGGTATAGCCTCCTCCTGGACTTGGAGCTGGAACCTACTGGTCACCTTCCCATTTCTGATGACCATGGTTCTTGCCTTTCTGGGTTTGAATTTTATTCTTGCCCATGTTCCAAGAAATGACAAATGCAAATGGCTGAGTGTTATACACTAGGGCTCTGTGTAGATGTGTTGCTGACATGGTGTTGAAGTTGAGAATGTGGCATATATGGATAATTGTGACTTGGTCATTAGTTATTGTGTGTTTTATAGTGAATGTAGGAACCTAAATGCAGTGTATTTGATGTTTCAGTAATTTACATTTAATAATTTAAGTTCATTTGTAAAACATAAATTTACAGGGCTTAAGAAGCGGGTGGAAATTGTGTAGATAATTCAGTTTTAAAATGTGTAAAATATCACTTCTATTGCATTTGTAATGTTGTAGAGGTCTGTCATTATGACAATCATTTGCTAGTAACTGCAATATTTTATTCTGAAAGTTGGTGAGAATAGCTTTGTTTTCCAAGTGGTAACCCCCCAGCCAGTCAGGCAAGGGAAGAGTGGAGCCAGACAGTTGTTTTTTTTTTTACCTCTAACTGTGGAACAATTCTTGCTTTAGTCATTAATACATTTGGAACAGATCATTTTTCTGTACCCTATTTCTTTTGTTGAAGTAAACTGCTCAACATGTATTTTTTCTGATGTGGATGAAGACGAAGGAAATCGTGAGAGCGTAAAACTAAGGCTTCATTCAGTGGAAACCTAAACTTTAGTCAAAAAACTTGCTCCTCACAGGTGGAAAAAATCAGCCTGACTCAAATGAAGGATGGAAGAAGAAAACTGCACGGACAGCCAGATGGTTTGGAAAAATAAGACAACAAAACCGTGAGTCCTATCTGACATGCTTTGTGACGGATTACTAATTGAAGAAACGACAGGGCAGTGCTGATAAGTGTGTCTATCATATCTGAAGTGGACATTGTTGGGCTAAATGTCAAGTGGAATGCATTTTGTGGATGAACCTGATTCTGCAGTGCTTTGACAGTTTTGTTAATTAAGTGTGGAAGTTTTTGCTTATCATGGATGAAAAGAATAGGGAAAAAACGGACAGCCAAAATGACAGATAAGGCTGTAGGTGAACACAAGTTCAGGCACGCAGGTACAAGATATCCCAGCTAACCAGCATGATAAAGCATATTGAGCAATTCATGAAAGATGACGCAAATGTCAACATTTTACAAAAAAATTGCGAGTTGACTTTTGTTCTTTCCATGAAAAATTTTGCAACTTAAATTCTGGTTTGCAACAATTTATGACAGAAGATGAATTTTTGGATAATCAAAAGAATTGGTTTGATCCTAAAAATAAACCAATGGATGATTTCTTATGGAAATGTGAAGAAAGAATGAAAGAAGTCATGAAACATTCTGAGAAGGTTGAATAGTGTGATACACAAGTAATGCATGCAGACAGTAGGTCTATTATTATATTATCAAAATCTACCACCAAACGCTCAGACAGATCTGGACCACAGTTTGGAAGCACGTTGTCCACATCTTTAAAGGAGAAGTTGGCCATAGAAAAAGAAGAAGCAGATTGGTTTGCAGAAAAATGATGCAAGGAGGCAGAAGAAAAACCAAGAGAAACAGTTTGAGGAAGAGCAAAAAAGAATAGAAGCTGCAATAAAGGCTAGAAAGGAAATGCATGCAATGCAGACTGCTCTTGCTGAGTCTGAGGCAAAGATGAAAGTTTTACAAAAATATGAAAACATACAAGCGGACATTAGCATCTTTGAATATGATGAACAGGTTGGTGAAACAGAGGTGAAAACTAACCTTCAACTGCCACCACAGCGGGCTTCACCTTCACCTAATGTGAAACAATGTTTAGCCTGTCGATGAAGGTTCTCACTAATCCAGGTCATGGTAATTCTAAGTGCTATATCGTAGGCAAGTGGACTTTGTTTCAGTTTCTTGAGGACGTTTCACCTCTCATCCAAGAGGCTTCTTGAAAGAGGAGTAAAAAAAATCCATCTATGTCAAACCTCAAAGGATGTGGCCTACGACATCACCCACCTACAATGCAGTACTCCCCAGACAGCATAACAACCATTTACACCTGGGCTCACCTAGCCCTGGCAACCCACATGAAGGCCGGTTGGGTCAACGACCCACAAGTGGCCCTAACTAGTCTGAAACTCAAAGCTCACATGTGTCTTTAACGACTCTGTAAGGACACTCCCACACAGAGTTTAAAAGCCTGCAGCTCCCCTCCAGTTAGTTAGAACTGAAGAAGCCTCTTGGTGAAACGTATTCGAGAAACTGAGACAAGTCCAGTTGCCTACGATATAGCCTCAAAGAGCCTCACCAGTAATCAACTTGGAACACAATGACAGACTAGGGTTTGATAGTTTATACAAGACCATCTCCCAGCAAGTCAATGTCACAGAGTACCTTGTGAAGAGTCACAAGGCATCTTTACTTCCTGATCTCACTATCTGAATGTTCAAGGGGTGATCTGTTTGAATATAGATCCTTTATCAGAGCCATTAAGCATGGAATTGAAGGCCGCACTGATGACAGTTGTGATCGTCTACAGTTCTTGTTGTAGTACACAAGTGGACAACCACATGAGTTGGTTAAGAGCTGTATTCACATGGAACCTTCAGCAGGTTGTGCTAAGGCAAAACAGATGCTAAAGGAGCCTTTTGGAGATGACTACAAGAAAGCAGAAGCGTACATAAAGGAGGCTTTGCGTTGGCAGACAATCAAGCCAGAAGATGGCACTGCACTACAATCTTTGGCATTATTCCTTACAGGCTGCTCCAACACGATGACAAATATTAGCTACATGGAGGACTTGGACAACACAGCCAATATAAAGGCACTAGCTTACAAGCTTCCATACAAACTCAAAGAAACGTGGAGAACGTACACCTCCAACCTACAAGAAACGACTGAAAAAGAGTGAGGCTCAAGGATTTTGTCAACTTTGTCAACAAGCAGATGAAGTATATATTATACCCCACAAACATAAAGGAAACCACCACAAGCATGAAAGACTCAGTCTGGCAGAAACCAAACCCACAATTTGCAGACATTCAAACCAAAGAAAGTATTTACAACAGCAGTTGTCCCCCCTACGGCGGAAAAGAAAGTCAAGACAGAAATCAACAAACGAGCAACACAAAAAAAATAGCCTATCTCAGCAGACAAAGTAGCAACACTTGTCTTCATTGCAAAGGGAAACAACACTGCCTCACAGTCTGCAGAAAATTAAGTGTTAATTGTGTTAAGGAACAAAAAGGAACTGATGCAGTGACAACATAGGCATTTTTGGATCCAGGTAGCATATCTACTTATGCTATAGTGTTGCTGATAAACAGGCTTAATGTAAATGGACGCAATACAAGCATCTCATTGCGAACTGTAGGAAACAAGTCAGTCGTCAACACCTCTATTGTGACTGGACTGGAAATAGGTAGCCTGGACCAGTTTGTCAAGCTTGCAGAGGTGTATGCACAGAAAACCATTCGCGTAACCAAAGACAATATTCCCTGTCAAGAGGATGTTAAGTCCAGTTGGCCTCACCTAAAGGAGGTAAAACTTCCTACAATACTTGCTTTCAAATATGTTTATTGGGAAACCAATCAATTAAAAGGAGAGCTATCGCAGGGCCTTCCTTCCTGCTGCTGTCAGACTGTACAACCAGCACTGCTCCCAGTAGACCTCACATGTGCACTGTGCAATACAAAACTCTACACATATCCACACACTTTCTGGTTTGCACTAATTGGACAATTTTTAAGACCCATATTTATTATTTATTGTTTGTAAATAACAATACCAAACTGTTTATACTTACACTGTTGATATTATAAATACTATGTCATATTGTAAATACCAAGTTCATATTGTAAATACTATGTATATACGAGTTAATTCTATTTCTTATCTCTTATTACATTGTTTATTTTTTACTTTTTATTATTCTTTAAGTGTGATACTGTCCTTTGGCTGCTGTGACTAAGGAATTTCCCCATTTGCGGGACAAATAAAGGAATTCTGATTCTGATTCTGATAACAGAGAAATTAACAATCGACAGTTATGTTTCCTTTTTTGTTTTTTACAGAAAGTAAGAAAAAGTAATCCCTGACAACAATGACTAATGACAAAAACGAATAGCAAATAAACAAACAGAAACCTGCAACAACAAAGCAAACGAAACAACAACAAAACAAACAAACAAAAAAAAAACACAACAACAGTGCATACACACTGGGAGGTATCAGGGCTCCAATCTCTCTTTCCCACTCTTCTTTTATCCTGTCCATTTTGGGAAGGCACATGTTTTGTAGTGTCTCATATATTTGCGAGATTATGTAACGTGGGTTGGGGAACAGATTAAATAAACGCTCTAGCTTGTCTGGGTTTGCCTTCTCAAAATTAGGAAGGTGTGTTCTAACATAGTCCTTAATCTGGAGATAACCGAAAAACTGATTCCTTGGCAAATTATATCTTTCTTGGAGTTGCTGGAAAGAAGCAAAAGTCCCTTCTATGTATAGGTTACCAACAATACAGATCCCTAGTCGCTTCCAGGTGGTAAAGGCCCCATCCAGAGCTGAGGGAGTGAAAGAGGGGTTTGCTGTCATCGGTAGCAAAAATGATACTGCCTTGAGCTTGAAATGATTCCTTAGTTGTTTCCATATCCTAATTAAAGCGTAAATTACAGGGTTATCTTTAAAGCAAGTTCTATTGACTGGGATGGGTGATAGTATAACTGCTTTAATAGAGTATGGTAGACAGTCCTCCCGTTCCATCTCTAGCCCATCATAGGGTGATGGGTTGTCATCTAACCAGTATACCATAAAGCGTATCCCAGTGGCCCAGTAATATAAAATAAAATTAGGCAGTGCCAGCCCCCCATTGGTTTTATGTTTACAAAGAAGGTCCTTTTTTATTCTATGAGACTTGTAATTCCATACAAAAGGGAGAATGATTGAGTCCAGTTTACTGAAAAAAGATTTGGCAAGGTATATAGGCAGGTTTTGAAAGAGAAAAATCATCTTAATAGCATTCACTCTGCCCAATAGAAAAATGGGGAGTATTTTCCAAAATGGTATACTGCTTGCTAGCTTATTTAACAGGGTGGGGAAATTGGCCTTATAAAGATCAGTATACTTCTTAGTGATTACTATCCCGAGATAAGTTAAACTGTCTGATGCTATTCTGAGAGGAAACTTCCTACAATACAAGCTGAGGTTGGATTGAAGCAATGCGAAGGAGACGAACAAATTGACTGAAGGCACTGCAAATCAAATCTCAGTAGTTAAGCTACAAGAGCTTTGGTAACTGTAGTTCAAGCAGGACTTTCCTGATGCTGGACAAAACGAAGACATTGAAATGTCCAAGGATGATCACCAGTTTATTAACATGGTGTCTCATTCCACAAAACTTGCTGATGGTCATTACAAGGTTTGCTTTCTGGTGAAGGACAAGTCCTTGTGCATGCCAAACAACAGAGCAGTTGCAGAGCAACATGCGTTGAACGTAATGAAAAGATTCAGCAGAGACATCAAATTTTATGCAAAATATGTTGCATTCATGGATGACCTCAAGAAGTGCTATGTAGTGAAGCTTGACAGTGATGAATGCAAGCCAGCTGAGGGGAGAACATGTTATCTGCCTCACCATGGAGTCAGACATCCAGTCAAACAAAAATTATATGTCGTCTTTGACTGTGGAGCAAGCTATCAGGGAATGTCGCTGAACCAACAGCTCCTGCAGAGACCGTACCTAACAAGCTTGTTTGTGGGGGTCATCATGAGGTTTCGACAAGAGACTGTGGCAGTCATGGTTAACGTGGAGGCCATGTTCCACCAGGTCAGAGTCAGCGATGAAGACACAGACCTGCTCAGATTTCTATGGTGGTGAAGGGAACTACGAGCAGGAGCTGGTTGAACACAAGATGTTAGTACACATCTTTGGCGCAACATCATCACCAATCATTGCAACCTTTGCGCTTCAGAAATGAGCTACAGACCTTGAGGATGAATTTGGTCCAAAAGCGGCCAAAACAGTCAAGAAAGATTTGTATGTAGACGACTGTCTCAAGTCAACTACTGATGAAGACACAGCAATCACCCTTTGCGCTGACTCGAGGAGTATGTTGGCGAAAGGTGGATTTTGACTGACAAAATGGTCAAACAACAGCAGAAAGTTGCTCAACTCAGTTCTTGAAGAGAATAGAGCACAGGGATTTCAAGATCTGGAATTGGATGAAAGCAACTTGTGGATGGAGAGAGCTTTGGGAATCCAGTGGTGTGCTGAATAAGACCACTTCAAGTTTATGATCAACTTCAAAGAACGGCCACACATTAGGAAAGGCCTGCTCTACCTCGTTAGTTCCATCTTTGAGCCTTATTGCTCCAGTAATGCTGCCTGGCAAATGAATCCTGTAGGATATATGCCAGCAAAATTGTGACTGGGACGAAGAGCTGCCGGAAAATATCATGAAGAGCTGGGAAGAGTGGATCTCAGGTCTGCAACAGCTTGAGTAATTTGGGGTTGACAAATGCGGCAAGACAAAGCAGTTCGGTGCACCAGTCTTTGCTCAGCTGCATCATTTCGCAGACACAAGTGAAGACGCCAATGGAACAGCAAGCCAACTACTGCTACGCACTGCAATTGGTGAAACTCAATCCACCCTGATGATGGCGAAGGCAAGGGTTGCACCGTTGAAGTATCCAACCATACCAAGAATGGAACTGACTGCAGCTATAGTTGCAATCAAGATGGACAAGCTTTTAAAGAAAGACTTGAACTGGAACTTCATGACTCAATCTTTTGGACAAGTAGCACTTCTGTGCTAAAATACCTGAAAACATGTAAAATCTCACTTATATTGCATCTGTAATGTTTTGGAGGTCGATAACTATGATAATCATTTGCTAGGAACTGCACTATTTTATTTTGAAAGTCTGGTGAGAATAGCTTTTTCCAGGTGGTAACCCCCCGGGCAGTCAGGCAAGGGAAGAGTGGAGCCAGACAGTTGGGGGTTTTTTTTACCTCTAACTGTGGAACAATTCTTGCTGTAATCATAAATAACTTTTGTGTGACGGGTCCCTTTTGGACAAATTTGACACGGACTAAATTTGGCACAGTTCAAAGATAATATCAATGAATGGTGATGACATTCAGAGGCAGACACGGAAGAAGAAGTGCTCATAGGGCTTACCACTCTAGAGTAGAAAAAAAGAAAAGAAAAAATGAAGAAAACACAGACAAGAAACACAGAAAATACAGGTAAAAAATACATCAATTTAGCCTTTTTTCCTTAGAAGAAAAGTTTATTCAAAAATGAATATTCAGTCATTGAACCTGAACCTCCTGTGTCTTTGCCCATTCAGTCGCCACTCCCCTGCCAGCATTCCACGCTGGGTCCTCCCCGTCCCAGGCCCGGCCCTAGCTGTATGGCTAAATGAGCCACCTAGCTAATGGCAGATACAGTTAGCAGCAGTTAGCAGTTACTCTGCTTACATGCTGCCCCCTATTTGTTGTATGAATTTGGCAGGGAGCCAATTCTTATATATTGCACCTTCAAAGTTATTATTAATTATTGCTATTATTAATTAATTTGCTTTTTCATGACTTGAATGAAAAGTGTCTATAAAAAGTATTCAACCCCTTGGATGTTTTCCCGTTTTATTGCTTTTATTAATGGAAACATGGTCAATATACAGAAAATATACCATAAAAAATTACCAAAAAAACTGTAACTTTATTGTTTAATGTGAAAACACATTTCTACAAAGCAATGTCAATTAATTAAGAATTTACAATGTAAAATTAGTGACTGCATAAGAATTTACCCCCTTTAAAGTAACCAACCTAATTCAACAGAGGTCCAGCCAATCAGTGCTAGTAGTCTCACAATTACTTAAATGGAGATCACCTGAGTGCAGTGAATGTGTTTCAAGTGATTTTTAAGTATAAAGACACCTGTGTCTGAAGGTCCAGTCACTGGTTAATCAGTATTCATGGCTACGATTACACCATGAAGACAAAAGAAAACTCCAAGCAACTCTGTGAGAAGGTTATTGAAAAGTAGAAGTCAGGGGATGGATACAAAAACATTTCCAAGTCACTGAACATCCCCCGAGTTCAGTTAAATCCATCATTAAGAAATGGAAGGACTATGGCACATGTGTAAATCTGCCTAGAGTGGGCCATCCTCACAAACTGAGTGACAGTAATGAGGGAGCCACCAAGACACCTATGACTACTCTGAAGGAGTTAAAAGCTTCAGCAGCTGAGATGGGAGAGACTCTGCATACAACAACTGTTGCTGGGTTCTTCACCAGTCAAAGCTTTATGGGACAGTGGACAAGAGAAAGCCACTGTTGAAGAAAGCTCATTAAATCTCCACTAGAGTTCACCCAAAACCATGTGGGAGACTCCAAGGTCAAGTGGAAGAAGGTTCTTTGGTCTGATGAGACCGAAATGGAGCTTTTTGGCCATCAGACTAAATGCTATGTTTGGCGGACACCAAACACTGCAGATATCACCACAAACACACACTCCCCACCGTGAAGCATGGTAGTGGCAGCATCATGCTGTGGGGATGCTTCTCAGCAGCAGGCCCTGGAAGGCTTGTAAAGGTAGAGGGTAAAATGAATGCAGCGAAATACAGGGAAATCCTGGAGGACAACCAGATTCAGTCTTCAAGAGAACTACGACTTGGGAGAAGATTCATTTTCCAGCAAGACAATGACCCGAAGCATACAGCGAAAGCTATGCAGAAATGATTTAAAGACAACAAGGTGAATGTTGTGGAGTGGCCAGAAGAGTGGCCAGACCTCAATCCAATAGAGAATTTGTGGCTGGACTTGAAAAGGGCTGTTCACATCTGATCACTGTCCAACCTGAAAGAGCCGGAGCAGTTCTGTAAAACAGAATGGAGTAACATTGCAGTGTCCAGATGTGCAGGCCTGATTGAGACCTATCCACACAGACTCAGTGCTGTTATTGAGGACGTGCATCTACTAAATACTGACTTGAAAGGGGTGAATACTTACGCAATCACTTTTACATTATATATTTTTAATTAATTGGCATTACTTTGTAGAAATCTGCTTTTACTTTGACATTAGTTATTTTTTTGTTTTGTATATTTTTTGAATAGTGACCATGATTCCATTTATAAAAACAATAAAAGCAGAAAACATCCGACAGGGTGAATACTTTTTATAGTTACTGTAGGTCAAGTGTCATGACCTGTCAAGGTTAGTTAAGTTCCCCTTTTTCTTATCCTCATGTTTCATGTCTTGTTGTTTCCTGTTCTACTTTGTCACTCTCATTTTGTCTGTGTCTGGTTCCCTCATTTCCTGCCCTCCGTATATTTCTTCAAGATAGAGGTTGCTTACTAGAATTCCTGACAGCAGTGCCTCTGGCTTGGTCACATAAATAAACAGACGTTTCTTGCAGCACAGCAGACATGTTGACTTGCTGTAACGTAAGCAAATGTAATGGCTGTTTTCCATGTAGGTCAGCCACTTCCAGCTCTGGTATTGCGTGTGCTGGCTCACTGTCAATACTTACTGGGACACCTTCAGCAACAAAACAGACATTTTTGTCATGTTACACAAGTCAAGTCAAAATGTGCTGTGAGAAGGGTCTGTTGTCAGTTTTTATGGGTGGGAAGCCAGTGAGGACTCTGTTCTCTGGCAAATACAGTTTTACAATGCAGTGGACAATCATTAATGTATGCTGATTTCATTTCCATTTCCAAATAACCTACAACCTGTCTGTCTCTCTGCTCATGTTGCTGTGGTGACCACTGTTAACGTGTCTGCACATTTTAGATATAAAAAAAACACAGAAAAACACTGGCAGGTAAAATGTTAAAATTATCCTTATAATTTCTTGTGGTGTCCATCAACACAATCAATGGATGAGAAATCTTTATGTACCGCACTTTATTGCACAACAGACAAGACGCACAGTCAAACAACTTTATTCTACACTGTTTGAAACTGAAATTTAGCCACTTGAAGCATTTCAGAGTTTACAGATGGTCAGTATAGCTTCCTCTTGTGAGTCTTTGTTCACTTAGAGTGTGGTGCTCGGCTCCAAGTGGCCCTCTCTCTAGTGTGGAGCCTGAAGTGAGTGTTGAGGTGCGCTGACTGGTTGAAGCATTTCCCGCAGACATGGCAGCGGAAGGGCTTTTCCCCTGTATGAATGCGGTGGTGCCTCTTGAGCATGCTGACTGTGGTGAAGCTCTTTCGGCACACTGCACAGCTGTACGGCTTCTCCTTGGTGTGCCAACGCATGTGGACCTCCAGCTGGCAGGCAAAGCTGAAGCCCTTCCCACACTCTTTACAATTGTGCCACCTCTGGATGCTCTGGCTTGGGTGAGAGGAGCGAGGTGGAGGGGGCTTCAGGGATCTCACATTCTTCATCTGCAGTATGTGTGTGCTCTGTTTTCCGTTTGAGCGAAGTAACCCTTTAACCTGCTGAGTCTGTTTGCTCTGAGCTGCTCTGCAGTGTGAATAAACAGTCATGGAGGATGGTACGCTGTTGGCTGGCTGCTGTTTCCTGCTGTCCTCACCGTCACTCTCTGCCTTAATCTCCTGGGATGTTGGTGGAGGTGGGGAGACACTTTGTCTGCCACACACAGTCTGGGTTGGAGCAGGATGTGGCCTCGGTAGTGGTTGGACATGACTGCAGTTTCCTTCCTCTGAGTCTCTCTCTTCTTGTGAACTATCTGTTTGAATGTTTCGGAGTTTTGGTTCTTCTTTAATCTGTGGCAGCAGGTCCACACTGCCTCTCCACTCAGACTCACAGCGCTGATCATCTTCTTGGGGCTGGACAGAGTGAGGCTCTGAAAGGTTACAAACATCACAGTCATGCTAGGTGTATATACATATGGTATCACCCTGTCCAGGACAGGAATTACCTACAAGACTTTTTGGTAACACATTACAGATCTGCAAATGTCATGGTAAATAGCAGGTTACATTACCATGCAACATATTTGAAGTTTCTTTGAAATGACCCCCAAATTAACACATTAACTCAAAATGTATTGGAAATAACCCCAACATTATTTGATAATAGTATTCTTCTATTTTTCAACAAGAAGTTATAAAATAGTTGGTAATTTCTTTAATACATTTACAGGAAACATGTTCTGTATTTTCAGTAGATCAGTCCAACTGTGGAACAATTTTACTAAATGTCTATGTTTACAGTAAGCCTCGTATCGTCATCGCAATATTTTTAATATCGCGATGACGAAATGCTACGATTATGTCATGGGACAGTGTTGATACTTACAACCTACGTTGTGGCTATTTTGCTCATACAGTTCATGGATCTAACAAGGGAAATCAGTATGAATGCATTCTCCTGTGTCTCCTTGTCATTGTATTGTTCTGTTTGAACAGCAGAGGGCGCAGTCATACTGCTCAAGAAGACTTGTTCTCATAAGACCCGCCCTGCTCCGCCTCTGATTGGTTGGCTTCATTGAACGAGTTCTCGATGCCTGACTCTGTTACCTCACACAGACGCTCTAATGTCTGTTTTCGGCGGTGTTTAAGCTGTAGTAATACTCTGACCTCTTCACTCACTCTCCAGAGCAGCTTTTTACTGCAAGAGTGTCTCTAGGCTCTTTAGGTGGAGCAAGCAGGCCGACTGTCTGCTACCCGGTGTATCTGCTTCACCTAAAAAGCCCAAAGACACCGCAGCTGCAAAAGCCTTTAATTTTACTATAGAAGGAAAGCAGAAGGACCGCAAGTAAAAAGTAAAAACACATTGGAAACAAATAATAAATGCTGTGTACATCTCATCTATTATTCCAGGACATTGTTCAGGTCAGAGAGAGAGAGAGAGAGAGAGAGAGAGAGAGAGACTGAAGAGACAGAAACTAGTTGGACGTTTCCTGGATATGTACTAATGGAATCACCTGCTATTCATTAACTGCTTATTGGATTATAACAGACCATTAGTAAAAATAATATTGGGGTAATTTTTAATACATTTTGTTGTGATTACTGAAGTAATTTGGGTGTAAATTCAAGAAATATGATGCACCTACTTACCATGGATTTTCCAGTGTTACCAACTTTGTTTTTTTTCTTTCAGTATGCCATGAAAACAATGCTCCAATTTCACTGTTTTGACTAAAGTCCATTCTAAAATCAGCTAATTTAACCTTGCTTGCTAAAATCACATCACCATTAGACTTATGAAACAATTTCAGTTCTAAGATGAATTGATAGGTTGCACTGCTAAATCAAGCATACATATTCTTCATCTATGCTCTGAGAATGGGTTGGCGGGGGTCCCACTGCTATATCTGTGCTTTTTTCACTCGATCCCACATACACTGTCCTGCTGCCATAAATGCACATGAGAGCACCAATTATGGATTAATCCACAGCTGAAAATAGTCCCTATTTAATGCACTATTTTCTCCTGTTTGAATAATGTTTGCTGAAAACTACAATGACCAGCTGTTTCAGGAAATTACAAAGCCTTCTAAAAAAAAAACTACATATTTGTGAGTTGAAGTCTTCAGTGACAGCCACAGACTGAGTAGGGACACATTGCTGGTTTTGGTCTTTTCCTATAATTCACTGACAACAAGAAAAATAATAGAATGACACCAGTTAGAAATAATCTGTTTACCAAACTACTCATTGAAACATAATTTTGCTTTGGTTTCTGACCTGCAGTGAACTCATCTGTTTACACTTGAGCTCTAACATAAGATAGCTCTGTCTTTGGTTCTCAGTCACTCTTGTCTGTTTTTTCTTTTCTTAATAAGAGATGAATTAGTTGAAGCAAAGGCCCACCATCCCTTCAACTTGTCATGTATCAATATTCCCTATATTAAGTCCTTAACAGGCTGATATTGTAAGATTATGCTACTTTATTCTGGGATGGGTCTGTAGACAATTTCTTGGAAAGAAATATGTAGACTATGCGATCATACAATTAGATCCAGATTCTTAACAGCATGATAATTGCAACGCGCTATTGTTGTTCCATAATTGTTTCAATGCTATGAGAAGCAATTCTACCGACACACATTTCTTCTAAGCCTCAAAATGTCTCAAACTCTTAGTACTTTCACTTAGTGCTTTAACTATGTAAGATTGGATAGCTGATAACTGTCTACGGCTTAACACTGACAAAACAGAAGATCTTATTTCTGCCCTGGGTGCTGTTGTCCTGAAAGCGGTTGGACACCTTGGCTTTTTATCCTCCTCTGTTTAACCGGCCCTCCATAACCTAGGTGTTACAATGGGTTTTACTCTTGAACAGCACGTAAATTGTTTGGTTCGTTCCTGATTCTACCAGCTAGAAAGATTCTTGTAATCACTTTTAGCCGCCTTTGTTTGCTTAGTTTTTCATATATATAATATAATATCATGTAATAATATAACTTTATAATTATTATTATGACCATGTCACTGTATGTGTTCTGTTAGCCAAATATTACAGTCACAGAACCAAGTTCATAAAATAAGGCTGTATGAAGTTAGACACAAAGTCAATATCACAACCAGTGTCACAGCAATACTGCAACACACACACAAGTCATCCTGTCCATCACTCATCCTCAAGACAGACATGGTTTACAGCATTTTAACTTAGGCTGGAATGTTGGGAAATGTTAAACTGCCTGTCTTTGTAAACATGATCTCGTTGGAGAATTTCTGCACAATAACTAATGACGGACAGGACTTGATCACACTGAATCACTCCTCAGCCCGAAACATTTTCATTGCTGTGACATTATTACAACACATTGTAAACAAACCCACATTCTTGGCCGCTGAATCATGATGGTCTCGGTCTATTATTAATACTTGGCTATAATTGTTGGTATTGCTTTAATGCTCAGCTTCTTTTACAGTTTTACTGTCCGCTTCCATTCAGTACAATACATAAGATGCATATGACACAGGCTGATGTCAGCACGATTCTATGATTCCGTGAGCACAGCCCCGTTAAAAACGGATATATTTTGAATGAGGTTTGGTGTGACATTCAGAGCATATCGATGACAGGCAGCACAGCCAGCAGCTGCTGCTCCTCACCTGGCTGCAGCAGGAGCCGTTGGACGGCTACATTGAGGAGCCGTTTGAGCCGCTCGTTCTCCTCTTTGGAGCGGAGGATTTCGCTCTGATACTCCACCACCGTGTCTTTAATGGCGCCAAAGATCTCCTCTGCGGCCGCTGTCAGCCTGTCGTTCAGAAACACGTTCAACAGCTCCAGTTTGGTCATCTTTCCTACCGCTGTCTCCAGAGGCGGAACGTCCTTCTGTTTACATCCACTCACCCGGAAGTAGAAGCAGACCGGCTTGTGCGTGCTGTCAGTGCTCAGCATGGCGCTCACAGGGACTGTGGTGGTTTGGAGCGCCTCCTGCTGGACAGGAGACGACACAGCACTGATGGTATATAAATGTACTGCACCCAGTCAGATCCCAGTTATACTTTCTGTTTTCGCCATATTACATTTGTTGTAAAGAAGTTTTTGTTTCTCCAGAAGTGCTTTGAAAATAATCTCATAAATGACAAGGCTTAATTACAGCCAGCAAAACAGGAAACTGCCCTGGGGCCCTGACCTCCCAGATCACCTGGTTCTCTGTGGCATTTGGTTTTCTGCTGTTTCTTTAAACTGTAAATGTATTTATCCATTTGTTTAGTTGACAGGGACAGTGCACATCTTCTTAGCTGTACTAGAGTTGGTTATAAACTCATTTAAATCTGCAGTCCCTGCCCAGGAGACAGATTCAACTCCTCTATTCTGCCTGGTAGCTCATAACATATATACTTAAACTTCTGGTTGATTTAGTAGCACACAATAGACTATACAGGTTACAGGTAAGACCTTTATTTACCATGTCAAGGACTTAACAATTATTATATTTTAGAAGCATCTGAAGCCACTGAAATAAATGTCGTGTGAGTGTTTCTGTCACTTCGTGCGGGAACCATTGGTGTTTTTAATTGTCTGTCCTGCAGTCATCTTTGGGTTTGAGGAGGAATGTTTTCATAGATTGGCTCATATCTTTCTGAGCCACACGTTTCTTAAGAGACTCGCAGGTGCTGTGCCGCTTCAGGTCGTATTCCCCTCCGTGTGAAATAGAGAAATAACTCTTGCAAAGTTTGCAAAAAAAAAAAACTCGGTGAGAATCGTAAAGAGTCTCCCAGTCTCTGTTGTAGCTGCATCGTCGTTTTTTGTGGTAGTTTCCAAAATCTGCATCCTGTTTTCCTCATTGCGGGGGCGGGACAGCGGAGACTGACAGGTTAACTTGACTGACTGCGCAGTTTGATTGACAGCTGCGGACACAGACCGGGGGTGACAGCCGTCCCTCCTTCCTTCACAGCCATTGGATAAATGACACATTTTAGAGGAAGCATCTGTCCTGCAGTGGTTTGACTTTGAAAACTAGAGCCAATTCAATTGCGGGACATCATCTCAATATGTGGGACGCGGGACAAATGTGGTCACCCTACTCCATGCTGATGGAAAGTCAGGTGAAGTTTCACAGTCCACAAAACATTTCTGGAGCTTCACAGCAAAACAGCATTCTGCTCAACAACTGAAGTAGCTGGAGACTTGATTTAAAATGTAGAAAAGAAATTCAAATATAAATCAATAAAATGGCTCCACACAGGCATAATCCAAGTCTCTGGAGGCCCCAAGTTCCTAAATTGATTTGAACAGACATGGTCGAGCTCGTGCACACACTACAGAAGGGGTGCATGCTAATGCTTTTAGCTTTGCAGCTTCAGTGAAGATTTCAGCTGTAGAAAAGGGTGTCATTATTTTTTTCTTATCATGGTGAACTTATGGGAACTAGTATAGCAATAACCCTTGAGTATACACTTAGTTGCAAGATTAGTAAGTATTGCTTGCTAAAATTGATGCAGGGTAGTCCTGCAGTAAATCCTGTCCTCATGAAGGCTATAGTGTTTTTTTTAAGTTTTTGAAGACTGTTTTAAAGAAGTGTTGATTCAACTGTATGATCATTTAGGAGGCTGCAGTTCGTGCAGCTGTTGATCTAATTCTTACTTTTACCCAACTGTATTTTTATGTCTGATATGATATAAACATAGGCCATTAAAAGTAAACAACCAATTATACATTTCTGTAATACTTCCAACATCTCAGCCTGATGTCAGTCACCAAACCTGACACAAAGTACTGACTGACTTCTGTCTTAAATCATCAGTCAGCTATTGATCCTGCTGGTCATTAGAAGCATTTTTTTTATTTACATGGTAGTTTGTACAAGTCACTTCGAACAGTGTATTTGTGGGAAAGGGTCAGGACAGAGCAAACATGTATTAAGACCAAAAATCAGTTTCTTTTCTCAACAACATTGAGGAGAAAAAGGCAACTGAAGACAGCATTGTTGAACTGAAATACAGTGTTTGCCAATCATATACAGAACATATAAACATCAGAAGTCCCTGAGGTGTTCATTACAAATACCAGAGAGCACTTATCCCAGACTAGTTATTTCAAAGTATGCCCACTGAATAAACGAACTGGTTAAAAAAGTACACACATTATAGTCAAACATTATAAAACCACTTAAGGAAAGTCACAGGCAGAAGGTGCACTTCATAAGAAAATTTATAGACCACATATACCTGATGGATAAAACAACCAAACAGTAAAAAGACTGATGAACTTTGGAAATGTTCTTAGATTCTGACCTGAGCTTTGTTCACTGGGTCATAGTTGAAGTAACCTTGATTTAAATGTCATAATCTGGGATTTAGCTGTCAACAGATGTCTTGTCCACTCACAGATATTTAAAAAAAAATACATGTTGTTGCGGGCAGGCTACTCTAAGTGCAGCAGAATGTATTATTTCGATAATTAGCTTGCCATTCCCTTTGCATACACAGTATACACAAATGACTTCTCTCTCAGGTGACACATTCATCATTCCCAACATTTAACTTCCAGGAGTTCCTGACAGGATGTTCTTCACATCTCTCAGCACCAGAGCTGAGCTTTTTTCATTTTCTCTTTTAGGGGCCTGAAAAATTTCCCACTGATCATGGAACGACATAATTAAAAAAACAAAACAAAACAAAACATCTAAGCCCGTTGGAATAACCCCTGGGCCATCAGATAATCTAATGGGGAGGAAATGAAAAAGAGAAGATGTCTCAAATGCAAAGAACAAAAAATATTAACCTAAAGCTTAAAATACGTTCAACTTTTAAGAAAAAAAAAGTCTTTCTAAAACACTCCATGGAAGATAGTTGTTGATGGTCTTCAATTCTGGGAAATATAGTCACAAGACAAGGATGTGGGTGACTAGTTGGGGTGGGGCCTTGATTGTGCTTGATGGAGCCCTCAGCTGTCAATCATCTCCGACAGTTCCTGCAGCAGGTCATCCTCTCCGATGCCAGGGTCCACGTCTTCGCCCTCCAAATGGTCCTCAGTGAATTCATTGATAAGCTCCTCAAAGTCATCCACAGCAGAGCTGGAGGCAGCGGCGCTGGAGGTGGAGGCAGTGCAGGATGCAGCTACGCTCGTTCTCCGTGATTTGGGTTGAGCAGGAGTCTTCAGGACTGGGCTGAAATGTACAGAGAGTCTTGTTATTTACCTAAATGCTGTATTCATGTCATACATGAAAAAAACATCAAAACATCTTCCTTTAATTGTCTAATTTTTCTACACACTACACATGTTTGATGTAAAAGTTGGTATGGATGAAATTAAACACTGATGTATGGGAGATCTTTTGTTATATAAAACAGTAATTTATTTAAGAAAGCGTAACTGACTGATTGTACTTAATCAAAATTTCACTTTCCTCACTTGGGGAGTGACAAAATATTTGAGTTCACATTCTAGAGTCAACCAAACATTTCAAGGTCAACAGGAAACAACTGTTATGGTGGTCTGTTGTAATACCATTGTTTCTTTGTGATCACAAAATTATACAAATTCCATTAAAAAATGCTGAAAATGAAGCAGGAGATAACCGGAGAGCATCCCCACACCTGCCTACAGATATTTGCTTGGTTAAATCTGACATTACAAATAAGTAAGTGTTACTAAATTTAAAGTTAAGGTTTTAAGCTCTACCTTTGGGGGACTGTACAGGCCTCTCTGGCAGCAGCAACACTGACAGTCGGCTTGGTTTCTTGGTTCAGACTCTGTTTGAAGACAGGGACAGTCTGGAGCTCCTCTCTCAGTGGGCTGGAGCTGGAACCCGAGTCCAACAAGGTGCTGGGACTACAGGGAACAGCAGAGCTCAGCTGAGCCTCTGCACTGGAAGATGGGAACACCTGACAATGGAAGTCACTGGAGTAAGTAACAGCAATACATTGTTTAAACTGAATGACAATTGAACTGTAAACGGACAAAAAGGACAAGCTACATCAGAGAGAAACGATGTTAGTATGTCTATTTAACAAAAGGTCAATGTGTGAAGGAAATGTTGAGTGAACGTGCAAAAATAAAATGTGGGGGTTATAAAAACAAGGGAGGTATGCAAAATAATTGGTGGTTAAAAAATGTATGTAGGTAAATATAAAAATGAATGAAACATACACAAAAGAGGAAAAACATCATAATAAATGAGCAAAAAATAAATGTGCCACATCAAACTAATTAAAGACATGAAACATGAAAGACGTTATTGAAGAAAAAGGAGATGTACGATCAGTGTGCCGGCCTACCTGTGTGTCTCTGCATGTTGTCTCCTGCAGTGGCTCCTCCAGCAGTGTGGAGGCACTGTTCAGAGGTTTAACAGCAGCCACAGCAGACCGTGCTGCTCCCCTCCTCTTCTGGCCTGGTTTCACCTGCACTGCAGGCTTCATGACAGACGGCTTCACATTCAGTTTGGGCCTCACTGAAAAGCAAAGTATTAATGATATATAACTAATAGGTTTAACAATTCTTCATCTTTCTTTTCTATCGTTCCTGTGGAGGATTTGTTACACACATGTACTTTAGTACTAGTCTGGTACACAGGAAGCAGGCTGTGGGTATAAGCCTGCTATTGGCTGACTATTCCAGTCAAGATTCTCACACCCTTCTGCTATCTGCATGCTGCATGTTACCTTTTAGCAGGGGCGCCATTGCTGCACCCTGGGCTTAGTACTGCCCAAGACTGTTGTGATTGGTTTAAAGAAATACAAACGAGCCACAGTGCTTTTCCTTTTTGACAGAATGATCATGGCCAACCTTTCTTCACTCAGCACTAAAACACAGTGTGTACATAGGTCTGGCTATGTGAGACAAACAATCAGGTCTTTCCCTCATCCCAATTAAGTAAAACTGAGTTTCTTGTATATGAGATTTAGGGAATTGGGTGCCTGTTTTCCCTGCCTATCCAAGTCCAAGGTGAGCCATCTTAATCTTTGACAGAAACATGGGTTGCAAAATGAAGCATGAACAACAGTTTAAGGTGCAGTACCTTTGGTGTCTGTAGTGTGTTCTGGAGAATTCTTCTGTTTACTGTTGAGGGTTTGCTCAGCAGTAGTGGCGTCTGCAGCAGGACCTTGAGGAGCTGCTTTGGTCTGCTTGGCTGGTGAAGATGTCGTGGAGCTCCTTGTGTTTTTGTGTGGGATCTCCCTCAAGCTGTTGGGGCTCTGTGAGCAAGACTCAGTCTCATCCTCTAGTGGAGAAGAGCTCTGCTTCACAGGGGCTGAGCTAACAGCAGCTCCTCGTGTACGAGGAGTACTGTTGCTGTTCAGAGGTGAGGCAGTCTTGGATTTAAGGGGGATCAGTTTACGAACAGGGACCTTTTGGTCTGGAAGGGTATTGTCAGGGGCCGGAGTAGTGGAGGAAGGTGATGAAGAGCCTGGCGGTGTAAGACTGTCTTTAGCAGGAAACTTCCTCTTCAGCATTCCTTCAGCGGTCTGTTTCTGACAGGGTTCTGCTTCAGCGGAGCCTTTGGCCTGTTCCTCCATTTCCTGCTTGCGAAAGCGTTTCTCCCGCATGATCTCCTCGAAGGTCTTGACCTTGACGTTGTTACCATAGGCAATGCTTGTCTAGAAAGAAACAGGAGAATTCCAATCACACAAAGTGAACAGAATAACAAGCAAATAGAGCCCAACCGATTCATTAGTCTGCCGATTTGATCCCTTACATGGGCATGATACAGACATACTGGTATCGGCTGATTTGTTTACCGATATGCACCGATATTATATTTAGAATGGTGGCATCATGTACTTTGTGCAGCAGAGTGCACTTCAACTACATTATTAACAACACTTCAGACTCAGCAGTGCCAGCAGCACATATAGGAGACTGCATATATATATATATATATATATATATATATATATATATATATATATATATATATATATATATATATATATATATATAGTTATAGTTATAGTTAGTTATCGTCATATATTGTTAACCCTGTCCCTGCTTGCTAACATTAGCAAGGTTAACTAGCTAGCCAGCTATAGTACAGTCATTACAGTCAGTAACATAGCAGATTGAAACTAAGCGTCAGAATCTTTCTGCAGCTGAGAAGACAGTACAGTGGTTTAAGTCTGAGACAAGAGCGTTAACTTAATGCTGTACTGTAACCTAGTAAGTAAATAAACAACGTCCCCATCTATTTACTCTCTGTGAAAACAAGCTTATCATACTAGTTAATGCTAAATAACTGATGGCTTTAACAGTGAAATATTGCTAAAGATGACATGCACTGATAATAAAGAAAAAATATTTTCCGATTGGAGCTCATTGAAATAAAGGTTCGGAACAAAGCTGCAGCATGAATCTCCCAGCCATCTCACAGGTACTTGTAGATTACTTGAGTATTTCATTGACATTTTCTGCTACTTTTTCCACTCCCAAGGGAAATATGGTACTTTTTACTCCAAGGCTTTAATTATTACACAGCTATACTCACTAGTTATTCTTCAGATCAATATTTCATACATACAATATATGATCAGTTAAAATTAACTCAATTTCAACTCAACAAACCACACAGAAAAGGTCTATTTTTACTTCAGCTCAAAAATTCAGGATATCGGCTGCCATATCAGTAATTGTCAGATTTTCCACTCTTAAATTGGTATCAGTCTTAAAAATCCCATATTGGTCGGGCTCTACAAGCAATCACAGCTAATACTGCAGTGTCTTAATGCCATACCTCAGGAGAAGCAATGGGAGTTTTCATTAGCTTCTCGGTCACTTCAGCACTCTTCTCTTCTGATGTGATGTTTCCTGCTGAGATCAACAGAAATTCAGCAACATGGTACATGGTCAGATGAGGATCACCAAATTCAAAATTAAATTCAATTCAATCTGAAAGATATTTACAATAGTACGATTCACAACATTTCTGCATACATTCTTTGTGTCAACACACAAGGAACATAACTACAAAGCTCAAGACAAGCACTGTCTTACTTTGGGAAGCCAGTTTCTTGATGCGCAGTAGACGGGGCTTCTTTGCACCGTTCTCCTCAGTATCAGAGCTCTTCTTGTTTTCAGCCTCCAGCGCCTGCTGAGCCTGAAGCCTTGCTGCCTTCTCCCTGCGGATCTCTTCCAGGGTCTTTACTTTGACTCCCCCCACATTTATTGCCTTAGGACAAGGTCCAGCTGAGTCACACTCTCCCTGGCTCTTGCCTGGAGCTTTCTCCACAGTGTGCTTGGCTTTCTTGTGGCTGGGGCTCTGCTCCTGCTGCTCATCCTGTCTTTTCTTCCTGGCATGAAGGATCTCAGAGAATGTTTTGATGTGAGTGATAGAGTGGTCTTTAACGCTGATCGCTCGTTTGACACCCTTGGTGGTTTTGGTATTGTTGATTTCAGAAGCCCCAACTGAAGGGCTGTCTCTGGACTGAGACTTTGCTGCCTTCTCCTGTCTGATCTCCTCCAGAGTTTTGATGCGGATCTGCTCAGGAGCTTTCTTTGGCTCTGCGTTGGTCTCAGCTGCTTTGAAAGCCCAGGGACAATAATAAACAATGTTTTAATCACTCTGCATGATTAACATCTTTCCAGACATAGTTATCAATGTCAACCTCTCATGTTCTTCAGATTTGTTACCTGGTTGAGTTGCAACAGATCCAGCAGTCAATCCGAGTCTTTCCTTAATAGGCTTCAAAGCTACAGAAGCAGAAGAAAGAGAAATGATTAAATAAACATAATTAATTCTAGACTGTAAGTTATGAGCCACATGAAAACAACCTTTATGTTCATCATCAGAACATAGCTCTTTCCAACCTAAGATACATCCTCTATCATCCGCATGGAGTAAAAGGCTACAGGTGGACTCGTACTCACCCTTCTGCAGGGGCATTAATGGCTTCTCCTCGTCCACAACTCTTCCCAGACGCTCAGCCAGACTCCTTTTCAGTGGAACAGCTTCTCCACTTATTCCATCTACAACAAGGAAAAGTCATGAGCTTCTATTCTGAATTCTTAAGATTATCATTGTTAGCACTGCACTGATATCTGCTGACAAGATGCAACAAGAGTGAAAATTTACCAGAATAGGGAATCTTCCTGCCAAGCCTTTCAGCCACACTGCCTCTTGGTCTCACAGTCTCTTCAAAGACAAGGGGACCTGGGTTAAAACAGGGACCATGTGCTGGGTAAGAAGAGGGTATTAATGATTTCACTTGGCTTTATTACTGAAGGTAACAGTTACTGTATCATCAGTTTATTTGAATCTTTTTTTTTTTTTTAAATCTGTTTGACATTAACAGTGCTACCGTTATAAACATTAGCAATAGCTGTCTATCCAACTGTCAACCTAGCATGAATGATTTCTAGGTTTAATATTAGTTAATAGTTAGGTTTCCAACTCCCTCAAACCTAACAATCTCACAAATTCCTGCTCTTTACCATCTCTCGCCTCGTAGAGAACTGGTTGAAAAAAGGACTGTCTGTTTTCTTTCTCTCCGTTGGCCAAGGTATCAGTACTCTGAATGGGGTAACCAGCTCTCTTCATGCTGGCCTTCAGGGCCTTCCTCAGCCTGATCTCCTCTAGGGTGCTCACTCCAAAGTTCAATGAATCACCTGTCAAGACACAACATGAGCACATACACAGGATTTGAGAATAGTACAGCTTTGGTCACAAATTCTGATGAATTATGACTCCAAACTTTAGTCACTGACAACAGTCACACCTGATTTGGTTAGTTTTCTAGGAGAAGGTCCAACCCTGCTGTCCTCTCCCTCCTCTGAGACTGGATCTAGAAACATAAAGACATGAGTTGTAAAGACCATAAGGAATATCCTTTCTCAAAATGAAGGCTAGAAGAGACAAAAAAGTCATTCTGAGATCAAATTCAGCTCACCATCTTCATCTTCATCATCATCTGCTGGATTAATCACCACTGGTGGGTGGGTGGGACTCGGGACTGGCTCCTGAGCTTCTGTCTTGATGATCCCTCTGAGCTGGGGATTGGCTGCAGTGGGGAGAGGGGCAGCTGGTGGGGGAGCTGGTTCCTCAAGTGGCTGTTCCTTGTTCTTGCTTTGAGCTGGAAGAATTCCATCGATTATCATTACCATCTTTCATTACCATCTTTCACAGGTGGATGGCAAATCAACATTTCAATTCTTAGTTTGATTGATTAAACAAAGCCCACTCACATTTATCAGGTGGGACAAACGCGCCATCAATGTAGCGGGGCTTTTCATGGAAGAAGGCACAGTGTGGCTTCTGGCAGCCGGCTGCTTGGTTCTCCCAATAACAAGATATCTCCTTTCGATTTTTCTGTTTCGATGAAAGAGATAAACATGTAAGAGCATGCAGAGAGGAGGCAGGCTGACCCCAATTGAGTCAGATCAGGTGTCCATAAAATTGGCCCCAATATATGTGACCGCACAACTGAATTAAACAGAGTGTAAAAAAAACTGTATAAGTTAATTTCAGGACCCTTAAAATATTTACTATTCTGATCCTAATTTAGCTCTTGCTCAGTATAATCATGTTATTGTTTCTCCTAGCAATGAGTATAAAAAATGATGATTGTTCAAAAATGATTCAAGTCTGTGGCCTGAATACATGGTAGAGTCTGTTAGCTCTTATGTGTGGTGGAGCTACTATCTCAGATATTATAGAGGAGGAGCCAATATTTCAACCGGCCCTTATCTCCAAGGAAGGCATTTCGATTCATCACAGATTTTAGAAATCTACTGGACAAAGACAGATAAAGCTCACCAACAGGCAACGGACTTGACAAAGTTCAATTCTTCTTTTGAGTAGTAACTGTTAATGTAAGTTTATATTAATGCCAGTCTTTTGTGAACCTCCCTCATTGTGATGTAGCATATTGACTTGATGGCTTGTTGTGTAATTGCTTTTACAGTGCATTTAGTGTTCCTCACAACAGGTCCAGAGGCAGGAGTGGAGCTCCTGGCCCAGTATTACAGGGAAACTTTTCTACCCTCCGGTAATGGCCATTCAAGACAGACACAGCCTTGAGTGGGCAAAGCTTGAAGGAAATATTTTTGAGCATTCTTCACTTTAAAATGCATGTTCAAATTTTCTTACTGTGATCTCCATGTGGCGAAACTTGCACACAGTACGGAAGCAGCGTCCCTCCTGCCAGAGGTTGCAGACGATCTCATTGCCCATAGCTGCCTCACAGTGTCTGAAAGGGCAGCTGTCCCCCTGTACAATAAATGAAACACAGTAAGGCTCCAACACTTTCTTCTGGTCACACAAAGTGTTAACATTGGAGTTTTGTGCTCATATGTTGCCTACTTTAGTGCAGGTGGAATAGTAGAAGAAGTAGCAGTCATCTCCATGGTTGGTCATAGTAATGCTGGTATGTGTCTTGAGTGACGGGGGGGATGAGGTTATGACCTTTAAATCCAGCAGCTGGTTCTCTTCAGGGCCAACAGGACTCTCCCTGATAACACAGAATGCAGCGACACATAAGAAGAGAAATCTTATATCCATTATATCAAATCACTTCAAACATGCATGCACATGTAACATTAATACCAACAAAGCCTACCTGCAAATTTATTTTTCATACACAATACAATGACTTGCTCCGACCTGTACATTAGGGATTCTTACTGGAATCAAGTAAAATATCATATTATTTGGGTTTTAGACAACCTATAGGTGTTTTTTTTATCTTAAGTTTATGTTGTAGTTAGACAACACAAAATGGGACTCGTTCCTGTACTTTGAATGCAATCATAAATGCAAAGACGTAAAAATTATGATCACATGAGATGCTAAACTGGGATTAGGGAGACAAGAAGGGAAGCAGTTATTTTAAGGCAGTAGTATACTTAAGATGAAATAGACCACATGCAAACTCCAGTCAACCATAGGGCTCGAAACAAACATACATGTCCTCAGTGTGACCTAAGTTTGCAGAACAGTTTGTAGAACTGTTCTGACAGGGCCTTGCCTGCAGTTATGTGTGGGGGTTTCTTTCTTTGATTATATGATTTCAGGTTTAGTACTCTTCAAGGGCAGGGCTTGTATTGGAAATCCCTGTGTGCAAACCGTAAAAATCTCTATATTTCAGAATGTCCTACTCAAGACTGATTTATCGAATAAAATGAGCAGAGGAGAAGAAACTGTGTACAGAGTTGTAAATCATACAAGAATTAAAACAGGAAAACATGGGACACAATTGATTATGTGACCTGTTGACCAATCAGTGATGTTTTTTTTTATGGGAAGTAAACACAGCTCCTAAACATGTTCAATTAAAATGGTCACTATGCCTTCACACACATATACAGTCTTTAACTGGTCATTTCATCAGTACTAACAAGCCAGTTTTGATATTGTTTTTAGCATTGTGCCACCTTTACCTGAGGTGGCTGAGAAGATGTCTCCCTCCTGAGCGCACTGCTGGCAGGGTGTCTCCGTGGTGGTATGGAGTCCTGAAGGAACACTTGATCCGTGAGATAAGAGGAAAAGGGGGGTGGGTCGCCCAGAGACACTTGTCTTCCTACGACATCCCTTTTTTGAGACTCTCTGAGACATCTTTATCTCCGCCAGACTGCTAAATATTACTGATGGTGGGTGCAATAGAGTCCTTTGGGGATTTTTTTTATTATTTTTTATTAATAGGTGTAACCAATGAAAAGAAAGAAATATGGGGACATAAACAGCCAGAAAATAAAAAAAAAATAGATCCAAAAATGCTTAAATTGATGTGGAAAAAGGGGGGATAAACGTTGGATGGTGGGTGGAAAAAAAATCTTCAGCTTCTTCGTGGGCTTGGAAGGATTTTGCACACCTGGTGACATTTGAGTGATGCAGTAGAGAAAAAAGGCAGGATATTCAAGCTTCTAGAGATTTTCAGCTGTTGATTACCAATGCTGAAGAGAAAGAAAAAATCTTCTGCCAATGTATTCTGAAGGGGGGCAAGCTATCCATATCCAGGGATTCCCACAAAGGGCCAAGAGGATGGGTTTAAACCTATAAATCAATCAAAAACACTCCCCATGGAACTGAAAAGAGGTTATTAAGAGAGAGGCAGATTTGCACAAATACAAATAAGACATTTCCACACAGAGGTACAGAAAGCAATATGAGACAATAGCTCTCAGCAAGGACTTCCTTGAACAGAGGTCCAGGTTAGTGGACAAACTTACTGTCAATATGCTGCATTATCAACCCATGTTTACGCAGTTCAAGTAGCGTTTTCTACTATAGAATAGAGAACATTTGAATTTGCTATTCTCTGAAGCCCAGGCCTGGGCTGTTTATTTACTCTAGACATGGAGGCCTTAGTTCGACACTGATGATCAGCCTGAAGAACTACAACTCTGGCTTCCATCTTAAGGGACAGGGAAAATGCACTCTTAAGTAACAAAATAACATTTACACGAAAATAACAATTAAGAAAAGTACCGATTTGCGTTACAAGTAGAACTTAAACTATTTGTCTAGGGGCACAACATTAACGTTAGTCGTTCATCTTAAATTACGGGTAAAATATCTGCGACAGCTGACTGCACTCGACGTTTCTTGGCAAACAAGATATGTTACAGGTCACCTTCAATGTTGCCTTAGAATATGTATGGTCAAGCTTATAAACCAAGACAGTCAATAAAAAACAATCACATACTTACTGTTTAATAAAAAGTAGCCCAAAGCTAGCTGGAACGAACTGAGAGCGATTCCCAGCAGTGACGAAAGACACTGACTTACTGTTTAGAGATTGGCAAATATTAGAATGTCAGCTAAATATCCTAAATAATAAGAGTAAGTGTTAATTTCAGTTACACTGGCTAACTAGTGGCTGTTAACAGAAAATTGTGTATGTTATATCCTCCACAAGAGAAAAAAGTATAATCGTACAGTCAATGAATATTTTAGCTAATGCTACAAAACAGAGGCCTACCGAAACCACCAATCCTTCGCGACCTTATCGTTAGCGTTAGCTTTTATTTTGTCATTACTGTGGTATTCACTTTTTATATATTCTTACACTATACTGTAACAGCCAGGTATATTGTGAAAACAATGTATGCAGAGGTAATTACCAGTTTCAGTTTAAAAAATGTTTTTTTTAAAATGTGGTCTTGGGAAGTATCCGTCCCTGCTCGTTGACTGCCGCAGCGGCACTGAAGCAAAATGGCGGCAGCAAGATGAAAATACAAGGCAGGACCACCAAGTGTGCTGCGTTTGGGTCAAATGGAAATATTGTAAATTCGACAACTCTTCTTAAAGTTTGGAGCCCACTTGTGCTCCTAGCTGTGCTTTGTGCCACTTGATAACTTCCAATACGATTTAGAAGGAAATTTACTTTATTAGTTTAGGACGACCAAACAGTAAATTATACTGAATCATTATTGCATCAACAATAATAATCCAACAATATAATCTACAGTAGGATTTATATTTATATTTTATATGTCATTTGTTGCGCTGGTACAATTAAGTAAAGTAATTATGTGCTAATTTAGGACCTGTACCGTTCACGTTGCAATCAAGATGATTTCCACAAGGTAGCAGTGGAAATCCCTTTTTCATGTGGCGGATGTGCCTGCATGTGTAGTACTTTTATGTGGCAGCCTTCTTTATGTTCAGACCTACTTGAAACTAATAATTAAAATATTACAAATATTAACAAAGGCAGAAAGATAGTTAGTGGGGTAAAACCGGGTTTAATGTAACGTCCTTGGGTAAAACTAATTACAAGGTGATGTCTTTCATTGATCAAATTTGTAGGATACTATTACTACTACTACTACTACTACTACTACTACTACAATAATAATAACAATAACAATGATAATAATAATAATAATAATAATAATAATAATAATAATAATAATAATAATAATAATAATAATAATAACAATAACAACAACAACAACAATAATAGGAGGAATAATAAAAAAAATACTCCTACATATCATGGGGTAGCAGGAGTTTTCTTCCCATTCAGCTGTCACATTTTCAGTTGAGCAGAGGTTTCCCCCCAATTTTATTAAGATTTTATAGCAAAAAATAATTTTGGACAGTAAAGCTGAGATGTTGGAAAAGCATACAAACCATTCTATAAAACGAATTATTGCCCTAAAGATGGAGTAAATTTAATAAGTATGATTCTGTGGTTGAAGTAAGACAACTGGATTAACAAATGTTTCGTTTGTGATTGAATAACATTTATACGTTTTCGTTATTTTGAAAAGCACTAACCGGAAGTGTGTATTTTATTTTGGTTAGTGTAACAGCAGTTCGGTTTGACAGAAGTCTTATCAGTTGCTCGCTTGGCTGGCTGTTTCTGCCGCCCGCTGACACTCAGTAGCAGCTGTATCGCTTTCCCCTCTCTGAATGCAAACGGAGTATAACTTTAAATTAACTTCACAGCCAAACTCACAACTTTAGGAGGGAAACAAGAACTGCTTTCTCGTTGTTGCACGTCTCGATGGACACTGTTCAGGTGGGTGTGTTAGCTGAATACCCAGGTTGACAAGTGTTAGCGTTAGCATGTCGCTAGAAGTAGTTTGCTAACAAGGGCAGGGCCAGTTAGCTGCAAGGTGACAAACAGGTAAAGATAGTTGTTCGGGTATTTATGTGAACTCGTTTACATCTGGCAAACTAGGTACGTGTTTGCGTATCTGTCTTTTGACACACCTTTTTGTTATCCACAGAAATTGACGTCTGGATTTTCTCTGGACTTGGGACCATTGAAAGAACCTCTCGGATTTATTCGGGTCCTAGAATGGGTAAGTGAAATCTAAAAGTACGTTAAATGTTAATAAAACAGACAGCAAACCACGTTAACATCAGTTGCAAGTTATTCTTATGTGTTCAGCCACCACTTCACCGGCATTCCTCTCATTTGATCCTCGTGATGTTCATATTTCGTACTTGTCCATTCCACTAATTCCACCAGACATCATGCAAGTGCGTCTCAGAGTGTTGTTATCAAGTTAATATTGTACATATACTAAAGTGACGAGGCTGAAACCCCCCCTCAGAAATGATTGCAGGTTCCTCTGTCTCTGGCTGAGAATGGCTCATTTGTAACTGTGGAGTCTTGGCTTTTGACCTGGTTGACTGGGGCAAAATGTGTCATAGCTTGTGGATTTGCATGCATGTAGCTACTGATTTCCCACGTGAAATGTTAACTAAATTAGAATGTCAACTTCTGCTGTTTATCCTTACACTCTTTCCACAGTAAATTTGAATATGCACTTACTATATATACTACTACTTATACTTGTACTGCTTATATTTGTGGACCAAACTGGAAGCAGAAAGAATTACCAGGAAATTCCTGGAAATTGTGAGTTCTAAATTGAAATGGCACAAGTAACATAATAATTGTTGTGTAATTTGCAGTGACCCCCAGAAGAGGAGTGTGGTTGATGTCATGTGTTGGTACAGAATAAAATCCATTCGCAGTGAAGCAAATGATCAAGCGTCATGGGCCAAACTGAAAGCAGAGATCTGAGTTAGTGCTCTGAACTAAATGTATGCAGCTGTTGCAAGGATGGCCAGTTGGCGAGAATAAAGCATCTTGGATATACAGTATGTGCTGCTGATAAGTAGAACATGCTTTAATATCAGTACCATGTGTGTCTGAGTGATTGACTTCTTAAATAAGCAGTCTGAATGGACCGTGTACTAAATAAAGAAAATAGCTGAGGAATGCCCCTGCTTATGTGACTGGCTGTTTGCACATGTATTCACAGTTGGAGCAAAAACTTTGGGTGTATAACTTAAAAATGGAAATAGAATGTTTGAAAAGAAGCAATTAGGCTGTGCTAAGGTTTCATAGTCCACTTTTGGCAGTTGGATGTAGATCTGACCAGGTGTTTGAGTCTGACTGACCAGCGCTGACTTCCCAGGAAACTGACTGTAAATCCCAAAGTAGGTTTGTGCTGACAGACGAATACTTGAGGAACAAGCAAACCGGCAACAACAATCATGGTTAAATGGGCTTGCTGCAGTAGTCGGTATTACTGATGTCACATGGTGGTGGTCATACACTCATTACATGATTTGCTCACCGCCCCCTCCGTCATTTTGCTTTTTATAATCAATACTTAATTGGACAATAGAAGCTAGCAGGAGTCACATTTCACTTATCACACAACAAGAGTAATGGGCCTTTCAGATATAGTGCGGTTTGAGCTTGCTCGCTGTGGGGTTCAGTACAGTGAAAAAACGCCTGCATTGGCTCGGCTCAAGCCATTAGAAATAATGGGTTTCAGAGCACAGCTGTGCTATTGTCGTGTTCTGTCTAAATGCCCCATAAAGAGAGTTCAGGGACAAGACTTTTTTTTCCCAGACTGCCCTTTGGTAGTTAAACTTCTTGGTATTGCATAACCTAGATTACAGTACTGTCTTTTATTTTTATTTTTTTGTCTCAAATGTTGGTGTGCACATTATATGTTAATGTGTTTTGACAAAGCCCATTTACAATGGTTAAAACTGAAGACTTCACACCTCTATATATAAAACAAAATAAGAATTTTTTAAGGTCTAAATCACCCTATAAAGTGTAAAAAGGCTCCGACATGGCTAAAGAAACAGGACACTCAAGGTGCCCTACTTCAAGAGACACACTGAAATATTTTGGAACATATGAAGCCGATTAATGGTTGGGTTGATCAAGTAACTTGCTCCCCTTTTTCCTTCAGATGCAGAGGTGTTGCAATTAGGGTACATAAATGTCTGCCTCTCACAATAGCAATCAGCGATGAAAAGGGCTTCATTGTATGTATTTCTGTTTTTTTCATCAGGAATCTGTTCATTTGTAGTGCTTATGCACCTACTACATATGAGTCACAATTGTACTGTAGATTGCTAGCCGAGGTCTCAAATTTTTCAACAGACTTTGTTATATTAGGAGGGGACTACAACTGTGTTTTGAATCCTGTAATTGATTGTAAATCTCATACACAACTGAGCTCCTCAAAAAAGTCAGAGGCCACACTTAATTTATGTTAGGAGCTGAATTTATTTGATGCTTGGAGAATTCTTAACCCAAAATAAATTTTTCTCACTTACTCATCAATAATTTTCTAGAATTGATTATTTCCTGACTTCTAGGTCAATATTGAATAGAACAGAGATTTGTACAATTTGCTCTAGTACATTAAGCGACCATTCACCTAAATTTATTACAATTTCTCCACCGTACAGAGACCCTGCAAAGAGGCATTGGTGGCTGAATCCATCACTGTTAAGTAATGATATCTTCAGAGCAGTTAGATATTTATATTAAATCCAGTGACAGAGAGGTTGTTACCCATCTATGGTATGGGAAGCTGCCAAAGCATATTCGTACAAGAGGTTGCATTATATCTTTTATGGCCTTAAAAAAAAAAGAAGAGAAGGAAATTACAACCCAATTGAAGCTTGAAAGTGAACTAAAAGACTTGGAGACACAGCTTAAAGCAAAGCCGACCAAGGCTCTATGCAGACAGGTGGAAGCTACACAGTCAGCACTAGTTTAACTCCTTACTAAAAAACAACAGAGGACAGCATTATTCTTTGCAAAACCTAGAATATTTGAGGTAGGAAATAAACCACAAAAAATACAAAATTCACATTACAAGTAATCTAACAGGAATGTGCACTTGCATGTGTGATTGGACATCGCAGTGCCTTGATGTTGTGTTAAGGTCTGGCAAAGCCAGAGGTACGCTGTTGCGGACCACACTGTGCCTTACAACAAGATGAGAAAGGAACTTGCTATGTGACGTTAAGTACATTAGATTAGTTAAATTCATGAAAGGGTCACAGTTTGGTTGCATTATGGTTAAATTAAGGCACGATGCTATCGTGTGTCGTCGGGATGCACAGATCCGATATTGGTATCGGGTATTGGCCCCGGTATTGACTAAATGGCTAGATCAGGTATCGTGACAATGGGTCCGATCTATAGGGCCAATCTATTCACTCCAATTCAATATGAGCGATGCATATTACATCATGCTACTACGGCATGCACAACACGCCACAGATTTTTTTCCACAACAAGTTAATGCATGGAGCTGACTCAGCCAAAAGGTCAGCTGTTTGGAGGTACTTCACACTTGCTACGCCAGTAAATTCAACAGCTACTTGCAATATCAGCAAAGCCAGTGTTCTGAGGGGTAGTGGTAGCACTGCAAAATATAACACAACCAACTTAATCAAGCACCTCCAGAAGCATCATGCTAAGTTCACCCAGTTAAATAAGGGGGAAGATATGACAAAGCAGCTAAGTTTGGCGGATGCACGTGAGAAACTTCTAAGTGATAGTGTGATTATGTTAATGAGGCAATTTACATAATGTGCATCGACACGTTGGGTGTAAGCAGTACTACTGCCGTACTCGAGCACTTGAAGCGGAAACATCCCGAGGCGGCTGGAATCACATTGGATCTGGCGATACAGCGGTGTGGGAGTTACTCCATGGTCCATGTATGTGACATGTTGGGAACCCCTGCTGATCAGTTTGCCGAAAGACTAAGTTGCTATGTTGTTATGCTACTGGCATGCTGATCCTACTAGTGATTGTTTGTCCTCATCGGCAGATTAAAAATAATGGTTTACAACCAGTTTGAGGCAGATCATTACTGTGTTTTAAACTGGGGCACAAGACCGAACCAAAGTGAAACAGAAATATCTGTTGTGTTCCCTCTGTAGTATTAATCCATGCTAAATAACATGCCCTGCTACTGACAGGTTCTGTTCTGCTTATGATCTCTGGTCATGCCTCTGCCACAGTAGGTTAAGCATGCTGGTTACTATTTACTACTACTACTCGTTACTTTTTGTTCCCACCCAAACGTAATATATATTAGGATTATGCACACTTTGTCATATGTCTTTGTTGATGAATGAATAAAATATTGAAATGTAAAGGACAAGTTTTTAAAATGTTATTTGAGGTACATCTGTCGATATATTAATTGAGTTATAAAAAATTATAGTTAGATTAATCCAAAAAAATAATCGATAAAAAAATAGCCACTAGGTGCAGCCCTACATTTAAATTTAACTGTACACTGGTTGGACATGAGTTGTAAGCCTCACAGTGCAATGCTACAAGCAAAGACGTCCGTCGATCAAGCACTGTTCAGCACAGTCTCCAACAGTGTGTCTACAACAAACTGTACAAAAACTGCAAATTTGAAATGTTCACTTTCTAAGTCTCTCATTGATGGATGTCAGTCTACGCCTGTCCCCTCTAGTTGTGAAAAAACCTGATAAGTTAATGACTACCTGTTTGGATATTTTGTTTATGCAAACTTAGTTCTTAGCTTTTCTTAGTTTCAACTTTTCTTTATTAATAATTTTTTATATTGGATTACAATTTTTATTTTTACTATTTGCACTAAATGTTTACAGAGAAGTTTGATTTCTGTTTATTTTTAATGTTTTACCAAGTTATATGGTAAAAGTATGTGCGAAAGAATGATCCCAGTCTATCCCAAGCAGTGGGGCATTCAGTTTATTAATTCAACACTGGTATCGGATCAGTACTCGGTATCGGCCGATACCCAAAGCCCAGGTATTGTATTTAGACTGAAAAAGCTGGATTGATGCATCCGTAGTTCATTGGCTCACCCCAAGCAACGCAACTGCAACTTTAGCTGAAAAGTTGAAATCCTTTCAACTTCTAAAATTCCCTAGAAAAATGCAACCAGGCAAGCCATACCACAGTAAAATAATGGGAATTGGGCTGCTGCTGTCTATGTGGAAACTTGGTCGTTGGTTTGGTGACTCTCCTTTTTGACTTTGAGGATCTTTGCTCCTTTATCATAGTCAATGTGCTTTCAAATCTGATGTTCATAGCTGCAGATATTGTTGTTCCACGCTTTTAACTCTTAACTCTACCTCCAATTTCTCCCGGCAACAAGTGCAGTTGGTTGTAAGTCTTCAGTCTCAAGGCTAAAATAGACGGAATTCTTCCACGCTGAGACATTCTTAGTATTCTAGTGCTGGGAGAAACAGTTTGCCTCCCCCCTCTCCTTCCTCTATGCTCTTAGAAGATGTTTATAATTGATATTACGGGATGTCTAATGGTCTGTATGCCACAGTCTGTAAACAAGGATATTAGCCAGTAACTACAGTTTTTCAGTGTCAGGTGGACGTGAGGGTCTAGTTACTTTTGTGGTCATGACCCACTGGTGCTGTTTCTGGATCACTATCGCTGTACGTCCATGTCATGAGCTATATACAAATAAAAGTTGTCATATAAAAAGCTAAATTGCTCATGTCAGAGCCTTGTGACTGGCTGCTGCGGTCTCTTATCTGTCTTGCCACTCCCTGATCAGGAGAGGTAATGAGGAATGCATCAGTCCGGGAGGCTGGGTGGGGCACTGGATTCTGGACAGGGAACCCCTGCCCTATCTGGAGGGTTTATTTGGGGTGCTGTCAGATCAGCCTGGGTGGGTCAAACAGGGCTGAGATGAAAGCTGAGAAATGTTGTTGAGATCCAGAGACACCTGAAAGATGAAACCCATTCCTGAAAAGCCTCAGTGGGCCTGAAGCTTGCTAAATACTGCACTCCATTTCTCTCTCCGTGTTTCTTCTGTTTATCTTGCTGTTATTACACTACTGCAGGCTGTTCACCTCGGTGGCTGTGCTCACCCTGTGCTTCAGCCCATTGTATACAACTTTCTTGTATTTGAGAAGGATCCTGAGAATTTGGGAATGTGCGTTGCGAAGATGTGGGCGTAAGTAAACAAAGGGCATTATTCTTGAGAGAAAGTACGGAAGCAAGAATCACATGCCCTAATCAGAGGCTTTTCATTGGAGGAAGGATGTCCTGGAGGGAAGGGGGTGTGTGTGGAGGGGGGTGCCCTTTGTCACTCAGTACTCCTAGGTACTGTAGTGCCCTACATACTTTACAATAGAGTTACTGCAGCAACTCCATTTGGTGATGTGAAATGAACATTTTTTGTGACCATGTCATATGGCCACTGTCATATGAAAACCACAAACCTCCAATTAGGTTTGCCTATAGTTAAGTTAAAGGATTACAAGCCCTTGGCGGGTTGAGGTCATTTTCCAAACCCTTCTGGCTGTTGTGCATAATGCCAAATATGCACTGTCATCCAGCAGCAGGTTTGTTTGTTGGATCCTGTCAGCTTGGGTGTGCACCGAGTGCAGGATCGTCCTGTTGCTCGGCAGTGGTGGAACAGGGTAAGCTACCAATTCCAGTGCTCCCGGGGATGGCTTGTCTACCAAACAGGCCAAGCAAAGAAAAATGCTTAAAAGATGTAATAGTCAAGGAGAATTGCCTTGAAAGGAGAAATGCCTGCAAGTGTGCTGACGTAGAGTGGGAGAGGATTGATGACGGCAAGACGGACAGGAAGTCTATTAAAACATCGATTTTTAGCTTTAAAAAAGAAAAATATGGTAAAATATGACCAAGGATATTTTATTGACACTCATCTGAGTATAAGACTACTAGTCAAGATACTTTTATTGTGTATTTGTTTCAAATGTATCACTATTCTCTCATCACAAATGATGATATCAGCTCAACAATCTGAGTGAAAATTTGATTCTTTTAAACATGTCCATGAATGTCAGCATATCTTAGTATTTGGTATGTTCCCTTTTGCTTTAATGACAGTATGCACAGTATGACAGTTTGTGTAACACTGTCAAATCCATGGGATAATAATCTTGCTGGGTTTTACACTAAGCTTCTTTGTCACAGAATTCTTGATTCTGTCAGTATTCAATTGCCCCCATAAATGTTCAGTGTGGTTGAAGTCAGGTGACTGTGGAGGACAGTCCATGACAGCTTTGAGGTGTGCTTATCCTGCTGCAGTATGAGTCCTTCTCCACAAAGATCAAACTGGAGGGTGGAGCATGTCTCTGAACAATGGAGTGGTGCTTCTCCGTGGTCAGGGTGGAGTCAGTTCTGTGCAGGTGTCAAACTCCAGAGGGGGCAAAACAGCCCCAGACTTAAATGTTCCCACCACCATGTTTGACTTTGGGTTTGAAACACTGAGGTATCCTTCTCTCTCCTGTCCCTCTCTTACACACACCCTTCTGTTACTGACACTGATCTATCACTTGGATTCATCAGTAAATAGGACTCTATCCGGTCCAGCCTGTGATCTAGCTATGATTTGATGCGGAGAAAGCCCCTCTTTGCTTAGAATAACAATTTGACTTGTGACACTTTCATTTACTTTCTGAACCCTCAAACTTATTTCCAGGTTTATGTGACAATATAAGAGATTTTCAATGTGATCAGACCTTGTATATATCACTTTGGCGTGATTACATCTATGGTTATGTGTTAAGTTTAATAAAAGCCCACAGGAGCAATGGCTTGTTTTTCTCCGTAGCTACATCATGGTGCTGTCTCTACAGGCTTTAATTGCACATTCTGATATTCACTGATATTATACAGTCTGACAGAGTTTGTAACCAGGTTTTTATTAGAGCATTTGGAAGAGCAACAAGCAATGAACCTGCAAGATGACCATTACCAGTTAGTGTAAAGGGGCATTTTTAACATACATGTCAGCCTCTGAAGGCGTATAGTACTATTAACTGCATTAAACTGAGCAACCTCTGATACTACATGTAAGCAATGTAACAATTTAGAAAGCTCACTTTGTTAGACCATTACATTTCCATTCATCATTACATGTGTGCCAGTGTTGGCTATTTGACAGAGAACTGCTGTATGAAATCCCACTCTGCTCTGAGCCTGCTTCGTGTCTCTATTTTAGCACATAATGTCTTGCCTTTAAAAATAGAATGAAACCGCAGCCATCAGGATCACAACAGCATTGTAGTCGAGTTGTAATCTGTTCACAAATATAGTACCTTAACCAGGTTTTTCCTGGCTCAGAATGGACCAGTGGTGCTACCCAAGGGTGTAAGAGGTTTTTGTCTAGTATCACTCTGATTTCTATCAGAGATTATTCTTGAAAACCTTTTTGTACTATGTGAATTGCACATTTTCTACACAGCACCCAGTATAGCCTTCACGATTCATTCAGGTCCGAGCCCAGTCCCGGTCCTTCATCCAACAACATTCAACCTGACTCGAGTGTCAGCGTGTGGCATTCAAGCTGCAGATAAAGAGAGGCTCTTCAAATCTTGTTCAAACTTTACTGCTAAATTCATGACCTATCTGAGAAATTAGTTGGAAACGGACACAAACTGGACGCATTTGAACCCAAACATGCACTTCTAACAAATTGAAACTCCGGACTGCAGTTTGTGCTGAGTGGCATCACAGTATTTCTGCAGAGTCAGTTCATGTAAAAGGTTAGAGGAAATGGTCTGGGTTCCCCTCCGCTTTCCATTCTTCCTGCTGGTGTCTGCACTCTGTCAGGCTAGTTGAAGGTATCAGCTTGTTTTTCTCACTTGAGAAGAACTTTTTGCTGACATTCATTCTTGCAAAAATGCAAAATACAGAACTTCTACAGAGTAAAATATTCATTCACAGTTAATATACAAAATCTAAAAAATCTTGTTTTCACTTGCTGCAGCAGTATTTTATCAGTCACCACAGGACAAATCTTTAAGTTTTTATACACCTTTATTAAGCTAGGCAAGTTTATCTCCTTCCAAACACAACAGCACTTCCAAAATACATTACGTAAGGCTAAGAAATGCATCAGAATAACGTGAAAAGGGGTATAAGTCATTAAAGTAGAAAAACGCAGACAGAGAAAAAATAAGAAATACAGTTTTTATGCACCTATAACGCAGCAAGATATTGCCCCCAAATTAAATAAAGGTGCAGTAGAGCAATTATAAGTCAAAGACCTGAGTGTTGCCCAAAGATATAAGGGAAATACAGTAGTTTGAATGTGTGTCAGTTGTTCATAAGCTTTTTGGGAAAATCAGCCAAAACACGAAATGAGTTTGTCTAAATCTTGTATGTATGTTGTTATCCCATGCTATGTGGCTTAGTAATTCATTTCAACATTAAAATATCCATTAAACATTTGGTAAATTTAACACCTGGATGTGGCTGTTGCTATTTTATATTTTTCTACTATTGATTGATTAGTCAATATTAAACCTTCAGTAAAATTGGAACCAAGTTTTGTGATATCCATCAAGTCAGATGTCAAATGTACAGAATAGAAGGCTATCAGCCCAGTATATATTTGTCCAGTCCTGCTTTATACGCGTTTGCAGAATATGACATTTAACTACATGTAAAATATGAACAGATTACTTTTTGTAAGAGCTGGACTGGTTGAATCTGAATGTTTGGTTTGTCAGCTTCATGCTATGTGTTTGCCATTTTTGCTTTCAGCTTTCTGAGGGGGAGGGAGGGAGTAAGTTTCCTGTGTGGAAAACGGATGTAACAACAGCAGGGAAGAGAGCGATAGTGAAGTAGAGAAGTTGGTTCAGAAGGTGGAAAGAAAATCACATTTGCTCCTAATGGGAAGGGAAAATGAATATTGTATCAATTTTATATTTATTTAAAACATGAAGCTTACCTCTGATCATAAAAAGCAGTACAGTTTGAAAGTGTCTTAAGTCATAGATCCCCTCCAGATATGTATGACAACATAGACTTTGCTTGGAACAACTATGTGTCAGATGTTTTTTTCCACTGAAAAGTATAATAGCCATATGAAAATCCTTAAAAAGGCATCTCTTCCTTCTACTTCATGAAAAATTCCAGAAAATATGAAAATGCCATTCAAATGTAGTTCATTTCTAAAGTTTTCCTGCAACTTAACAGCAGAGTCGACTTTCAGTGTATGTGCACTTGCGGCTTCTAGGTTCCACATCATAATGGTACAAGTTGCAAATTTGGCCAGGATCAACTTCCAGACGATTAGTTTCGTCACACATCATGCTCGTATGCACATCTCTTAAAATCAGTTTTTCAATGAAAACAGAAGCTTTCCACTTTCAGCAGACAAATGTGAAAACAGCCTTCTGCTGCCAAATGCTGCACATACATCATTCTACACAGTTAAACATTCAACCATAAGAACAAGAGGAAAAACACATTTTTCACTGAAGGGTGAGTTGTGAATGTTTGCAAATTGAGGACTTAAAAGTAATTTGATTGGCTTTTATGCCCCTGTCAGTCAAACAAACTTGCCTCTCTTTTGAACCCTGTTTCATATGTATCTCCCTCTACAGGTGTTCACCATCTTTGCCTTTGCCACCACTGGAGGTTACTCTGGGAAGACCAACTTCACAGTCAACTGCCCTGGAGCTGAGGCGAAGGAGGTCCTGTCTGTGTTTGGATACCCATTCAGGTACTGTAGAGCACTAGAGCTCCCAGTCATAATAGGCTTTGTTGTTTATCTGCAGTAATTGCATGAAACTGGATTTTAGAATGTTTACTTAAATTTTGCGACCCACACTAGAACACCAGGACAAACACTTGCTAGATTTTTCTCCTCTTTCAGTAAACATCGCAGTTGTGCATTAGTGCCATCATCTGGTAAAAAGCACCATTACTCCACTTGGTCTCAGCTGGTTAAACCTCCATTCTGTATCCTCTGCAACCTTTAATTTGACTCTCACTGTAGGCCAACGCACAATGCTGATGTTGCAATAACATATCTTTATGTTATCAGGTTGCTGAAGCATAAAATAATGATTTAATTGTAGGTATGAATGCTACCAGGTAATCAATGCGAACAGTAATTGCTTGCGGCTGCATTTAGATCCACCATCAAAACAAGGACTGAGCCATGTGGTTAAGAATCAATCATAACTATCTTAATCTACCATAACTATCTTATTACTTATGGAAAAAAGAAAAATAGTCAGTCTTGTTAGTTTAGTTAATTAAGCTTGCCTGAAAGTTAATAAAGGCACAGCTGTTCATTGAAGTAGTGATGATCACATTGGCACTTGAGAAAATGGCGCCAGCATTAAATTTATTAGTAGCTTAGCTAACTTTGCTAAAGCGGAAAATGGAGCGACCAGAGCTGACAGCATCAAAATTGTTAGAAGAAACAAGGGTGAGAAAACAACATTCAAAGCGCTGCTCTGTGCCTGTAAGCAGTTGGGTAATTTTGAAACAAGACCAGGGGGAAATTTACAAAGGATTGCCACCTTTTCAGGCTCTAAATCAGTGTTTCTCAACGGGGGCTGTACTGCCCAACAGGGGGCATTGGGAGAAGGCTGTTATCAGTGTGCTGTGTGCATACAAACAGACCTTCTCTGATGACAGTGCACTCTAAAGGCTGCTTTAATGTTACTAAAGCTGAAGCAGACAATGCTCGTTGTCTTCTGCACACAAGAAACACAAGAACTCTTTCTATATCCATTTCTTTTTTTCTTTTCTGGATCTAGCCAAGGTGCTTCATTTGTGTACAGGTAAAGACATGGCCAGAGTGCTGAGCTGGTAGTTCATCCCTCATTTCCTCATCCACCTTGGGTGTGTTATGTCATTAACTATTCAAACATTTGCTAATGATTAAGAATAACCATTTGCCTTTAAATATGGTGCGTTCATAAATTCATTTGGGAATAGTTGTTCAGAAATTCAAAGTTTCAGTTTGTGTCTGTATGGAAAATATTTTTGAAGAAAAAATTTGAAGTCCAAATAGAAAACTAAAAGTCAAATAAACACAATTTAAAAAGATTATTTTATGATGCAACTAGAAATAATCATGTCATAAATAAACTTAAAACATAAAAGTAAAATGAAAATGAAAATGTAAAATGATAAATTGAAAATGTAGGCAAAGGTGAGTAAATGCAAAAAATAAAATTTTAAATGCAAAAGCTAAAATCGATATGCTGAAACTTTTCTTCAAGCATTTGTAAATATGAAATTATAAATGGTAATGGAAGTAAGACAAGGGAAACATAATAATACATATATAATATGAATACAAATAAATATATAGATAAACAAATAAATAAATGAATAATTTTACAAGTTAATATGATTAATAATATAAATAAAAGCAACAGTCATAATCGTGATAATAATCCTAATTATAAACAGATTAATGAAACATTCAGGGAAGACAATTAGCCTACATTTTATTTGATTTGGGGGTGGTAATGGAAACTGGATAATGGATGGGGGGGCCCTGGCCCAAAAAAGGTTGAGAACCACTGCTCTAAATAGTAAACTTGCATTAGTTCTTATTTACTGAAGGACTGCACTGAGGTTTTGCACATGTAGGTTATATCTGTGAAAAGCAGTTGTAGAGTGTTTTTTCAGTCACGCATGGACAGAGTGAGATCGAAACAATCAGAAGAAGTTTTAATACAGTAGTTCAGATGACAATTCTTAAGTGATGGCAGCAAATTAAAGAATGCACCATAAAGTTACTTTTCAGTTGATGTCCCTTCGGCAGTGTTTTAAAGCGCAGAGGTTTATTATTATCATGCAGTGCAATTTGATTAATATAACTAGGAACATTTAAAAAAATGGCATTCTGATAACAGGAAAAAGGTCTTGATGATTGTTTATCGTGACAGCTAATCATTTTAGAAATAATTGCAGGAAAATGTCAAACCACTGTGAAACTTCTTTCTGATGGAGTTGATTAACGACCAGAGTTGAAGGTTCTGTTTAATTTTCGCACACAGTCTTTTTAAATCTCCCTTAATTCTTTCACATTTTCTCTTCTTGCCTTCGTGGGATAGAAGAGTAACCCAGGTGAGGACTTGTTTTCTCTGAAATCACACACCAAGAGAGTATAAACAGGAGTCATTAGAACCAGTGTTTGCCTTCTCCCTCTCTACCTCCCTTCAGGTTGTCCGCCAACCGATATTTGATACCGTCATGTAACGGCAGTGCACCCGCTGAGACCTTCCTGCAAGGCGACTTCTCCTCCTCTGCAGAGTTCTTTGTGTGTGTTGGTGTGTTTGGGTTCCTTTATTGCACTGCCACACTGATCCTGTACCTGGGCTACCAGAACATCTACCGCCAGACCACCCGCGGTCCCATCATAGTGAGTACATATCCTCTGGTCAAAAAAGCCTTTTGTACATACTACTTACATATGACCAATAATATACTAGTATATAGTCAAAACAAAACAAAAGCATTTGCCAAGAGCCAGACCTTCTGGAGGAATAAACACCCAGAGTCACATCGGATGCTGCTCAGATCTGAAGCCATTTACTGACAAGAGGAGAGCTCAGAGATTACTTTTGAAGTTTTGGGATTAAAAAGTGGATTTATCGTCACTCCTGTTTATCAACCTGACTGCAGCAGTGATCTGTGGAGGTGACCTCCATCCTTTATTCACATTACGTTTATTCTCTGTCGCTGACTTCCTTCCCCACTCTGACCCAGAAGTTATAGCGACAGATGATCAAATAAACGCACTGCTACCTTGAGTAAACTTGTGGATTTCTCTGGATTGAACATTTTTAGAAACATTTGGGATAATTTAAGTTCCCAACTCAATAAAAGATACAACAAGATCAAGTCATTGTTAAATATTTTTTATGCAGAAGTCAGCGTTACACCTATTATATCTCTAAATTCAGTGACTCATATCATCTGTCACAGAGCCCTAGCAAAGTGCAGTGCTTGTCCTCTAACAGGCTTGACTCTGAGTTGTTAGTTAGTTAGTTAGTTAGTTAGTTACTCTGACTCATAGTTGATGGGTTTTTGTTTGTTTGTGAAAAATAAGTCAAAACAATTTCAAAGATGTGCTATGCTATAAAAGATATTCCTGCTATTTTTCTCACCAAAACCCAGCATAACCACCACCACCACCCACCCCACCCCCCCACCCCCACCCCACCCCAGTTCAGCTTCAGGTTCAGCTCCAACTCCAACAATGCCTTTGTGATAAAGTCAGTGGGATGATTTGGAGGATTGAGATATATTTCCCATATAGCAGACCCTTAATTACAATATATTGGATGATGAATACATTCCAAGTACAGAGCTTGATACTTGGAGTAGTCATAATTAAATTAAATTAGATATATTTGAAGATATCCTAAGTTGTTGCCCCTCATCACTGTCACACATTTATCATCATTCAAAACCATCATCCACCCTATCTTTGAGCAGCCTAAATAATACACTAATGGGACTGAGCGTGTAGATATACTTAGACAAAACTATTTATAAATACTGGTGCTAGGTCCTTCACAAACCATTTGAAGAACTTCAAACATCAAAGAGCACGTTCAAACCTACTTCTAGGGTGGACCCCTTGCCTAATGCTAAATGCAAGCATACCTTCCTAGCTGGCACAGTAATTAGGAGAAGCATTGGCCGAATATGAAACTTTATCCTTAAAACTCATAAATCGTAATAACAGAAAAAAAGAAAGTTAAGACTTATTTGGTATGGTACCGTTCCTGAGGTCACGAAAAAATTGTAATAATAATAATAATAATCCCAATATCAGTAAAAAAAAAAAAAAAACCTAGATACTACCTGCCCCCTACTTAGTTCAGTCGTAAATTTTAGGCGTCTTTGGAAGTGCACAATAAACACATCACATGCCTGGAAAGTAATTAGTAAACATTGGGTGCATACACACTGCTTTCTTTTCTAATTTGTAAATACACCAGGATAATGTCAGGATATCCGTAAAGGATTTTCTTTTAAAGAAATCAGTTAACTGGGTTAACCCAGAAGTCCCCAACCTAAACATATAGTAGGGAGTAAAGGGGAAGCAGCATGACATCCTCTGACGCCTTCAGGCAGAGTTTTTTAAAATTCTTTTTAATTGTCCCATAACGTATCTCCCGAAAGAGAGAGAGAAAGCTCAGGTGTGCATTAAGAATCAGCTAGAGAGTGTCAACAAATGCTCTGTTCTGGAGAATGAAAAGTTTTAACAGTATTATTCACCGTAATCCTGAGGGACGCAGTTAGACCATGGCGTAATGAGCCCCAGCGATGTTCTGAAGCTTCTTCCTCATATGTCACTTGGTCGTATTCGCGTCATCTTTTCTGGGTTGCCGCCGCAAAATCCGGGAAGAAGTAAATCCTTGCCCCATCGTGACAGATGTATTTGAGACATCAAGCTGCATACATCACTCTCTGCCAGTCGCTGAAGTTATGGAACCTGATAATCATGGCAGGAGGGAATCTGGATGTCTTAGGACCTGGGGGCCTGTGCTCCCTCTCCAGGTTGACACAGCGTTGGTGTCTAGCTGGGGAATCCAGGTCACCATAAACTTAGTTGCGTCTGACCCTTCCAGCATTTCCTGTAAGCTTGATTCTCAGGTTTTTGTGTGGTCTCTATTTTTATAATCCTGAAGGCGTTCGGTTAATTCGTTTGCCGTTTTCTCCAGAGCTAGCAGGCACTACTCAGCATCAGCTGAAGCATTTTCTACCACCAAAACCCCCTGCTCTGCCTCACTGACTCGATCTGTGACTTCTTTTAAACTCTTAGAGATATTCCTGTTGATGTCATTCAAAATCTTTTCTAACTTTTCGTCCATCATAGCAGCGATGTTCATTACCTCGAGAGCTTTGGTCAAACTGGAGTCAGGAGCCAAGCTAGTGTTAGCTGCTAGTTTGGCATCGCCATCTTGTGGGGAGGCTGCAGGTGTATCTTTCTTTGTTGTTTAGGAGGCATTTTGCCCGCAGATTTGCTCAGGAATTGATCTAAGGACCTCACCTGGAGTAAATATTCCCCATTTACTTTGAGTCTTATTGCTGATAGTAGTAGTAAAAACAATATTGCAGGATAGCGTGCCAGAGCTCCAGCGAAACGTGGCTACTCAGGTGCTTGCATCACCGGAAATCCCAATTTTCTTTTGAAGGACCTTTCACCCTAGTGTAACTCTGAACAATATCAATATAGAAATAAAGAGAGTGGAATGTGAAATTATTAATTATACACTGCTCAAAAAAAGGGGAAGACTTTAATCTCACATCAGATCTTGATGAATGAATTATTCAAGTTGAAAATCTTTACTGATGTACATTGTATAATTTGTTGAGAACAAAATGACATTATGGTCAATGGAAACTAAAATCATCAACCCACTGAGGGCTGGATGCAAAATCAAAGTAAAACATTGAAATCACAGGCTGATCCAATGTGCATGAATTTTATCACAGCAACTCATAGTGTGACTCAGTAGTGTGTATGGTGTAGTGTGTATAGAACAGGGCTCCAATGGCAGACCTGCCTATTCTGGTGTGCTCTCGCGAATGTCAGTCGAGCCACATGGTGCTGGGTCGTGAACACAGGTCCTCATGGAGTCTGTTTCTGACAGTTTGGTCAGAAACATGTACATCAGTAGCCTGCTGGAGGTCATTGTGTAGGGCTCTGGCAGTGCTCCTCCTGTTCCAGTAGCAAATAATGGTTCTGCTGTTGGGTTGATGCCCTTCTACAGCCCTGTCCAGCTCTCCTCGTGTAACGGCCGGTTCCCTGGTATCTCCTCCATGCTCTTGAGACTGTGCTGGGAGACACAGCAAACCTCCGTGCAACCACACGCATGGATGTGCCATCCTGGAGGAGCTGGACTACCTTTGCAACCTGATTGGGCTGCAGGTACCACCTCATGCTACCAGTAGTGACAAGGACACTAGCAGAACACAAAACTAGAGAAGAATCAGTCAGGAAGGATAAAGAGCAATTGTCTGTGGCCACCACATTCAAAACTATTTGCTTTTTATGGGTTGTCTTGCTTTTCCCTTTCCATTGCACCTGTTGTCACATTAATTTGCACCAAAGCAGGTGATTTGATTCACAATGCTTCCTAAATGGACAGAGTGATATCCCTGAAGTTTAACTGATGCAGGCAGTAGCCAGAACATCTGAGCATAAGGCTTTTCCAATTGAAAAAATAGACAGCAAATAAAATCTGTTGTTGGTTTGAAATACTCATCTTATATTGTAGATAAAGTTTACATACAAAAGGAGCTAACAGCTGTCTAAATGATATTAATGTGTATGCAAACAGTCTCAGTGTTGCTCTGTTCCGCCCCCTGCCAGGACCTGGTGGTGACCGCTGCCTTTGCCTTCCTGTGGCTTGTGTCTTCCTCAGCCTGGGCCCAAGGTCTGACTGATGTTAAATGGGCCACTAACCCAGATCACCTTGTGGAGTCCTGCAAAGATGTCTGTAAACCAGGAGCGTTTCCTTCCATGGGCCGCCTCAATGCCTCTGTGGTAAGTAGGGCCCCGACCGATATATCAGCCTATATCGGCCTTTCAAATATCAAATCAGATGTATTGGTGTCAGTAAATATGTTGTCAGATAAACACTGATATCAAACCTTTTTTTCTTTCTTTTTTTTTTTAAAATAGATTGTAATGCAGAAAAAGATGCTGAGGATAATTTGTAATTCTTAAATTCCTAGTTAAGTTTACTGGTTCAGTGCACTGATGTCATTTTGTACACTAAAGTTTATTCTTAAATTGTAAAATAACCTTCTTTTGTTACATATAAGTCAGAGGTGTTTGATAATCACATTTGATGTATTATTGCCAAAAATGTGAATGTCAGGAGTTTTTCACTTCCTAATACCAGTATCAGCATTTTACCACAACTCTCGTGGTGAGTTGTGGTAAAATTGTGCTGCAGACCATATTACCTGCTTAGGAGACCACAAATTCCCTCTCTGGGAACAGTATTTTATTAAACTTTGTGGTGGTTCAAAATTTAGATTTATACAGGGCTATAGTGTTTGATATTGGATTAGGCTTGATTGAATTACAGGAGACTGTTGGGCCTTGGCAGATGTATGCGCTGTACTGAGTGCCATTCTAGTCATATAATTATCCTGCATTAAAATGTGTTTAATGCACAGCCTAACAACTGAAAGAAGTCTGACGGAAATTATTAAGTTCAGGAATGTGTTATTGTACACTTTACTACTTAAACACTAAAACCAAGAGTCATTCTTTTTGAGAGGACAATTTCTCTTCCTTGCTGCCGATCGTTTGTAGGATGTTTGATGCATAACTGCTTCATCCATACCTGAGATGGATCAGACAGATTTAGTGTATACTGTCTTTGCTTTTCTTAACAGAGTAGCACCTACTACCAACTATTCCACTTCCTATTGGAGGTTGGCTGACAGTAGCTTGTGATTGTGTATCACTGCAGTCAGTGCCATCTGGTGTTCAAAATAAAAATGGACATTCCCCTCCATTGCTAGAATTGTCAGTTAACCATATGCAATGCATTTTTGATGCACTTTATAGAATGAAGTTATAGCATTTTATTTTCTGTTTTTAGCTGCACTATTTGAGTTCTAATGAATGTGTAAATACAATAATTGTTCAGATTTGTATGTCCTAGCATCAAAATGTATTGCCAAAAATGAAAGTGATGATGTACAGGTCAAACTTATTTTTAGGCCTTACTTTAAAGGGGCACTATGTAGTTTGGGAGAAGAAATTCAAACTTAACATTTTTATATTTAATATTTACAATATTAATGAGGTAATAAAACAAACTCCGAAATATTTATTACGTTGTTCTCAGAGGAAAATAAGGTCCCAAAACACTGTTTGAAGCTAGAAAGGTGGCAGGGTCCGCCACATACACAAAGTAAAACAGTATAAATTGTGTTGTCCTTTAAGGTCAGTTTGTTAATTAAGTTTATTCATCATGAAAACAAACAGAGGCAGAAAAAAATCAGCCAATGAAGATCTTTCTCTTCTCATCAACATTTCTCCCCCAAAACTACAGAGTGCTCCTTTAAGATCACAAATATTCAAATTCAGAATTAACTTCCAATAGTATAGTGTGTTTGATAGTGTTACCAGGAGTGTTGGTGTTGAGCAGTGTATGACTGCAACAGATCAACATGGTAATGTAGGAAGATGAAACCTTTGAAGCTTATGGCACTACTGCACTGGAACACAAAGGGTGAAGACATAATATCATGAATATAATGAATCTCATGAAACTCCATCACAAACTGACCTCACAAGGTACCAGTTTAATAATTACCATTTCTCCACTTTGTCAACACAGCCCGAACACCGTAGTTTTTAAAGTACACTGTAAACATTATTTGTTATCACTAATCATGTCATTTTTTCCCCGGTCTGTCTACAGATTTTTGGCTTTTTGAACTTGATCCTGTGGGCTGGCAACTGCTGGTTCATTTACAAGGAGACTCCTTTCCACAAGGATCCCAACCCTCCGGCTACAATGGAGGAAGGAGGGGCCCCTGGGCCCTAGCCACATCACTGAGGGTCCCTGAGCATAGCCCTATACCCACAGCAGAAATGCTTTGTGCCCAACACTGGTCTCTAATGTTAAACCCCCCGGGAAATTAACCCAGTCCCCAATGACCAAGCATCACTATAATATGTTCCTTATTTTTGTCAAAATCTGTCGACTCCCAATTCCTTCCTGCGTGCCTTACAGACTAAGTGCAAACACACACTAAAATGCATAAACACTACGTACAACAAGAGCTACTGTGAATATAATAACCTAAAACTGTGTTCAGAACAAGCCCGTAGTGCATTTGCTTCCACATTGGCACATTGTGCCCCCTGGATGTCTGCCCTTCACGGAGTCACCTGGTGATAAAATTGTGATGTAAGAAACAAGAGTCTCTACTTGTCCTTAGCCAGGGAGACGGCAACAGATTCACAGAAGTTGAAATCAAACAGCTCTCACATCCAGAAAAAGCCAGTGTGCCCATTAGAAATAACATTCAGAGGGAGTTCAGACCTGGTATTAGCATCTGCCCTGAGTAATCCGATCACAAGTGGAAAACTCTGTCAGTTCACGCCTGGCATTCAAATACGTCTTGACATGCATCTTGACATGCGTCTTGAGTGATCTGATCTCACTTCCCCACTCAATATGCAAATTAACATGTACATCACAGGAACAAACGAGCATAATATTCTTTTACACATAGAAAGAAATATCTTATAGACAAAAAGAAATATCATGTTTAACATTTGCTGCATTTACAAGAATGCCCCACATAGTTACTCATGTAACAGTGTTTCCCAAAGTTTATAAAGTTTCTCCTAACTCAGCAACTCACAGAATTGAGCAATTTCTTTAAGGGAGTCTGGGGACTTACTCCACAGATGAGAACGTAGCTTATATTGGTTACTGTTTACTATATTCTTAGAATTTGACATGTTTAGTGTCTTTCATAAATTGAGTGTAAAAGGTGAAATCAGTGTAAACTGTGTTCAAACAGCTGGTAAGACTTTAGTACTTTAAACACAGAAGCAGACAGGCTGGTACAGCCATGCTGCCACAAACTGACACTTTTTACAAGGAAACAAACAACTTCATGTTCTCATTTGATACTGAAGGCTTGACACATGTGCATACACAATGATAAAAGAACGTGGTCACATGTGGCCCAGACCACCACCTGAATGTGGTTTGAGTTATTGGATCTCAAATGCTCCTCACAGCGTCTTGGGGCTGTTCACACCTGCACTTAGAGCTGTCCACTTTTGATCGGATCACTCAGGACACATGTTGATACTAGGTCTGAACAGGGCCTCAAAAGCAAACTTGTTAGATGGGAGCAAATGCACACCTGGAGTTCTCTCTGTCCAGTAAGGGCCTGTTCAGTTTCTGTTATGTAAACTGTAAGAGGAAGTGCTACAGTACAGATTCCACATAGTGTAATCCTAACTATGTCAGTAATTTCAAATTCAATAGATTAGCCTGAAGGTTAAAATATACTGAGTGCTCTTCTTCCTCCAGTTGAAGCAGCAGCTGACTCCAAAGCCCCGTTGTATAAACAGACATGCATCTAGAATCCCCTCCTTTTCTGATCTCTGCCTCTGAGGCACAACACCATCTAACGATTAGATTCGGCCATGCCATTCCTGCACCAATTTTCAGATCTACTGATACACACTGAAATGTACTTCACGCATGTTTCAACACACGTTGATTTCTTGCACTGATTGTTGATGGCAAAAAGAATACATACTGTAAGTTAAAAGAAAAATGACACTACAATCTATTACACTTCTCTATACTTTAGGTGGGTAAGCAGAGACTGTAATTTTCAAAGTATCATTATGAGAGTTTGTCACTCACTGTTTTGTTTATTTTCAGCCTGTATCCAAAACAAGGCGGGCTCTCTACATGTTTACTCCAGTAGCTGTTCACAAGTTCACAGTGGAAGTGACTGACAGACATGAGGCCGAACCATGTTTTGTCCCTGTTTGTTACATGTTTCATTCACACTAATTAATAACACTAAGACTCATCCTTGTTTGACCCATCTTTTGCATAAGGCGATGTGCAGTGACATTATTTATATACAGTTGATATGTATTTTTATCTACATTAATTGGTCCATTGCATATTTTTAAAAACAATGTTGGGTTTCTGTTTGTATTTCCTTATGGAAACGCGTCAGTGTGCAGCTTCTCTTTGATTTTTTTTTTGTAATGTTGTCACATTTGCTGTTGAATTTCTTTACCACTGAGTAGCCTTAGGCTTAATCTTGTGATGAACAATAGTTCAAGTAACAAACGTGGCAAAATGCAGTTGCCAAAGTGATGTAATCCTGCTGTATTTCTTTATGACTCCTGCCCAGAGTTCTGCTCCTCATCCAACTTTACAGCCAGTGCCATGCATTACAAGGTTTTGTACTGAACTTCAATTGTTCTCTGCTGATGCTAATTTGTCAACACTTTGAATATTTGCATTGCACTAAGAGAGATCTAATGATCTTTATGAAGTAACTGTTGATTTGATTTGAGTTATTGGGCCATGTGGGCAGCTGTTTAATTTCACCGCCACGTCCTCTGTAGGGAATAAACGAGGGGCTATTTGCGTCACTATAAGTAAAGTAATATATTTTCCACATCATATTGAAATTAGACACAAATTATTCAAGATGCTTTATCAATTTTAAAAGCTAAACCTTAGTTTAATTAGAGCACAATGACGTGGATGTTTATGCAATGAGATATTGTCATTGGACTTTATGTATTTTATGCCTTGTTTGTGCAAAAGGAAACAATGGTTTATCTGTATTGACATGTGTCAAACATGAGAGCTGCAACTGCTGGATTCTGTCTCCTTTCTTAATTACATTGCAAAATGAGTGTATGAATTAGTATGTCTGTACTTATTTATCACCAACCCTCATGGTTTACAGAATTTTAAAGCCACTGTGCAGAATTTTTTAATGTGTGATTTAAGAATCTTTATTATTAGTCTGCCAAAGTATATGTTTCAGACTAACACTGGATGGTGCCAGATTCAGAAATTCTGCAGTTCTATACAATAGGAATTACTTTTCCTGTTTTGACTGCAAATGGGTTAATATTCAGCCAGATGTGTGTACAGGTAAATAAAATCATCCAACTGTTTGTTGGGTCACTGGTTAGCATAAAAGAGGTGCCAGTGTCATCCTTCAATGGCAGCTTCATCCCAGAGCTTTGTCACTCCTCTCTTCTTCCCCTTCCTCAACACACCTCCTCTCTCCACCAGCAACAAATATGGAGGCCACGAGGGAAGGACTGTTTAGAAGCAGACGCCATTATAAACGTGCTACAGAGGTTACAGCTAAGTGGTCCACAGCCTTTTAGTGTATGACCCCTTAAAAAGAAGACAGTTTAGAGGAATTCAATCCAGGTGTGATTTTTCCTTCTCAGGCCGAGTCATTAAATGGAGTAGGAGGCCTGAAGAGTTGAAAGTATATAATGTTTAGAAGCCTGTATCCTTTAATCACCTGGTGACCCCTTAGATTTATCATGGGACCACTCAGATGGGACAGATGGAGTTGGGAGTCACTGCCATAGAAGTAAATGTGGTTATGATGTACTCTTTCCTGAGCCCAGCTCTCTTCTGTCTTACAGGGGTGCTATATAGTTTTGGAGAAGAAATTTGAACTCAGAATTTTGATATTTACAATATTAATTATGTAATTATACAGAGAATAAACAAGCTGTTCTCAGAGGAAAATAAGGTCCCAGAACACTGTTTGAAGCTAGAAAGGTGGCAGGGTCCGCCACATATAAACAAAGTAAAACAGTATAAATTGTGTTGTCCTTCAAGGTCAGTTTGTTTATTCATCATGAAAACAAAGAGTTTTTTTAGGCAGAAAAAAAAATCAGCCAGTGAAGATCTTTCTCTCCTGATTAACATTTCTTCCCCCAGACATAGTGCACATTTAAGTCAAAATTGGTGGCAGTAAGAAGGCATGACATTGAGTGTGTTTTTCCTCTTCTTGCTATGGGTTACTTTTTTCGCATTAGCTCACACTGCTCTGGCTAGTAGTATTTCTTTCACAGGCTTTGCTCATTGCAAATGAAAAAGAAAAGCAGTACATTTTGATTATAAGTTTTTTAAACTAACACTGAATGCTAAAAAAGTATACAAATATGAACTGAACAATTTGCTTGATCCCACAGTGGGACTAACCTTGGTTAGAAATATGCAACATTAGACTTGCCTAACACACAGGTCATGAGTTAGTACAGTAAGTAGTGTAACAATCAAGCAGATTATCAATTCTTTGCATTGGTGAAAGAAATACATTTACTAAAGCGGTAAAATAATCTAATATTATAAAAAAGATAAATAATGGGCTCAAAAATTCTGAGACCACAATTCAAAATAATTTCTATTTTGAATTTGTTTTAAATGCAATACTTTTCCCCCCGTTACAAATGGTATAAGCTTAACAATTTGAGTGAAAAGTTGAATCCCTGAAAAATGTCCCTGAATGTCAGAATATCTTGGTATTTGGTTTGTCCCTTTGCTTTAATGACAGCAGGCAGTCGACCTTGCCACAAGTTTGTACAAAACCTGCTGACTAATGTTATCCCAGCATGATTTGACAGTGTTCCACAATGCCTCTTGTGATGCCACAGAATGAACTGAAGGAAAGTTGATGACAGCGAGGACTCCTTGGTCTTCATTGGTCATCAAGTAGTTCTTGCGAAGCTTTATGGTGTGTTTGGGGTCTGACTGTCGTGGACTTCCCTCTAGAGTCACTCAACCTCAACCCCATTGAACACTTACGGGGGCACATGAAGACTGAGAAAGCCAAGCAGTGTGTGCTTGAGTGCACGCTGTCAGTAAAGAAAAGGGGTCATACCAATTACTAGGGTATTCTAGAAATCATGGACATGTTTAAAAGACTCAAATTGTTGAGCTGATGTGGAAAAATAGTATTACATTTGAAACGAATGCAGAATAGAAGTATTTTGACTAGCAGTCTATTGTATAAGGGGTCACAAGTCAAATGGTTGTAAACCATTGTTTATGTGTATAAGATGGTCAAATGTTTTAAAATCTTAATCTGCAGATTAACTAAAATACAGCTGTCAAATATGTTGCTCTGAATTATAGTAGGGTATACTGTAAGTATTAAGTCACATGCTGAAGTAAAGTATAAGCACCTCAAAATTTGAGTTACGTGCAGTGATTGAAATCTACTTATTGTGTTAATATCTCTCCACTTCAGCTCAGCGAGAAGACACTGTCCAGGACAACAGAAAGAGGGAATTTAGCACTAAAACTGTGTGCCCTTGTAAGGTACTTGATTTGTCAGACTACTGACACTCAGCTGAACTTTCAAAAGCATTTTTGCAGAGAATGAGGACTGTGGATTTTGTCCCCCTTCTCTTACACTGAAATCACATTAGGGGGGCCTGTGGACAGTAATCAGCATGTGTTACTTTAGAATAGACATGAAAAGTTGAGTGGTTGTGCCAGTGTGGACAATTTTGGACTTTTGGAACTGCTTCTTCAGCACTTAAAAAATAAGCTGTTGGATACTATGCCACCAATATTTAAGTACTGGGCACGTCCAAAGTACATGTAGATTAGAGGCACCACTCCCTTCACATCTCCAACAAGAGTTAACATGTATTTATTTCCACTTACTGTATACAACTGTTTTGTATCCAATGATGTCAGTGTATTAGTATCAGTTGGATTATTCCATTTCTGTATGCATTGTTTTAATGTTACTCAAGCAAAATATGCAATCATCAGTGGACATCATCAGTGGTCTATACACCCAAGCTTTTTGGTCACTGATCTTTGAACTTGACCAAAGGGACATACAGTTGTTCCGGCTGTATGTGATGGATGTAATTCTGCTGCCTGTGAGACGATTGAGAGGACACAATGGGCGAATTTGATCACATGGTAGGTTGCATTTATCTACGATTTAGTTAAAACTCAGGAATCACTTAAAGGGATGAATCCAAAAATATTTAATCCAAGCTATTTTCATGTAATCTAACTCAAAATCCAATATTGTTCAATAGCATGTTTAGGAAACACATCACAATTTTTTTCAAATCAAAGTGATATTTTGTTCCCACTGACAGATGCACATGTTTTTCTTGAGTTTGATGATGATATGATTTAGGCTATTTGTTGACAATGCAAGACCACAGAGGCATACACAGTGTACCTGTGATGTATAGTTACATCACATCTTCATGGCAAGTCGTGTTTATGTCGCAGCACATCTCTGACTAGCTGTGTGAGGCTTAACCACTTACAGGGATTAGGGAAGAGGAAGGTGTGTTCACGTGTCAGGACCTGTGACTTCTGATCACCATTTAAGAAAATGCTCTCCCTGCTTCACTCTCCACTAAACAGTATGTGTTATTGTAGCAGAACATCGCTTTGAAAAAACTACGCAGCTTTGAGGATTGTGAGCAAAGTCCTTAACTTACTCAAATCTAGAGACACAATTCTAGTGGAGCCTCACCACAAAATGGTGAAAAATGTAGATTGGTGTTTCCAAATTAATTATTTATCACTTAATAATCGGTTAGTTTAAAAGTTGACAACTAATCAATTACTCTCTGTGGCTCGAGCCTCAGCATAAGTTATGAATGCTGAACCAGAAGAGGAGAGCGAGCTGGTTTGCTGGGGCCTTATAGGCTCCCGAAAGTTACGTATGTGTGTCAACTGATTTCATACACATAAATAAAGTTGTGTTCAATCAAATAATAATTCAAATATCAAAACACTAAGCAAACCTGGGGCCATGTAGGACTCCAGGACAAAAATACTGGTTGTTTTCTTTCACTTTGTGTTTTAACACTCCAAGGCCATTGCTATTTATGTTTTAAGTGTTAAGAAAAGAAAAATTGAATCATTTAGAGTCTTTCTGGTCCACTGTCTGTCTGTCTGTCTGTGTGTGGGTGGGTGTCCCAAGAACGCGCACGCAGGAAGTTCCTATCCTGTCGAGAGCGCGAAATATGACGTAAGTTGCTTGCCGCGCAGTGATGATGGCGGTGCGTGAACGCGCAGTAAAAGTAATGGCTGCTCTGGATCGGCGGGTGCCTAGCCTCGATGATTTCGTGGGTCAAAGCTGGACTGCCTGGACCGAGTGGGCCGGTGTGACAGCGGCGGATGGTAAGGAAGCACATTGACGCAAACACTGGCAGCTACGAAGCCATTTAACCAAAGCACCGGGGTTTATTTTCGTGGAAACGGAGGACAGTGCTAACCATGTTACCCAAACAAAGACCCTGCCGGGTCCTAGTGCTGGGTGGGTAACATGTTGCTCTCTCCCAGGTCTCACTGCATACGCTGTCTTCAAGAAAAAATAAGTGATAGTTACTAATATATAGCCACTATAGTGTGTGCTTTACGGATGTGGCCGTGAAACAAGCTGCCAGTGTTTAAGGGATGCGTTTCATTTCAGTGAAACGAGCCGGGCAGCGGTGGCATCAGAGCGGAAGGAGGCTAGTGTGGATGGTTGGGCGAGCAACTTCTTGCCGTGGAAAGCTAGGCTAGCTAGCCAGCCAGACTAGCGTTGTCGACGAGGCAGTTAGCGGTAGCATGCTAATGCTAGCAGCAGGAGGATTGAGAGTAGACACCGGTGACGGAGGAGGAGTCTGATGCTGTTGCCACCATGTAAATGCTGGCCCAGCCTTTGATATTGCTAACGTTACTCTGTGTCCTTTTCGCTTCATTTTAATGTTCCCCTTTCATTGCCACCGTCGCCGCCTCCATTTAACTGATGTTAACATTTCTGTATGCGACAGGAAATCCCAATATATGTGACTTAAGCCCAAAAAGTGCTCATGCCCTTCCCAGCTTTGAGTATGTGCGCTCACTCATTGTCTGGCATCCTTCCAACTGCTACTTTATCCATAACTATCAAATAAAGTCCTCTTCACCCACACAATACCTTTAGCTGCTTATTGTTGTCAACAAACTATGACACACATGACTAGAAAAAAATGACCAGCAGCAGCAGTCAGTGGAGAAGCAGTTGACCTGCAAATCAGTCCTTTTATATAACACAGCTTAAGGGCCGGTTTATGTGCAGATTTTGTGGAGTCAGGTCAGGCTTTGTCTTGCTGATGAACCTGACATACAACTTTGGGAAAACATCTGACCTTCCAAGGGTCTTATTGAACATGCCTATTATGTGTGATGTTTCAGGGCCCGTTGTGGACGACTGCAGCAAGAATGGCAAAAAGGCTGCAGAGGCCATGTCACTCAGTAAGGAAGGTAAGTTTATCTGCTATCATCTACAAGATATTATAAGTAACATAAGTCTGTTGTTTGGGACATTAAAAACCAAGAATTGATATTATGTAAATGGATGAGCATGAAAGTTGGGCAGTGTTTTGCTTAGGCACCTTCTGGCACCTGGCCTGGCTGTCTGAAGCAGCAGCTGTCTTTGATTGTGCGTATGTGTGTAAGTATGTTCACCTTACTTACAGTAATCTACAATATGTCACATGGGAATAACAGCCAACACAAGATGATGATTAAGAAGAATGGGCTGGGGTCCACACATTTGCCTTGATTTGGAGCCTGTAGGTGTTTAATTAAAGCTGTCCCTCCTTTCTGCTTCTTCTCACTTAGGTTACATCTACTGCGGGATTTGTTTCAGTTCATGTATTATAGAAATCCATAAATTTGCGCCATCATATCTCTCCATGTCATCCAGCCATCCTGCTTGTTCTGCTCTGGGGCGTCGGCACTGAATTCTCACACATTAAACTTGAGGTGGTGTAACGCACATATAAGACAGCTAAATATTCACAATTGCAGCCAAACTTGCCAGTCAGTGTAGCCTGCAGGTCTTTGGGCTATGGGAATGAACCCACTCACAGTGTGAGAACATCCAAACTCCAAGGCCCCATCCGTATACACCACTTGCCCCTAACACTTAAGCTTGATTTATGCTTATGCTTTGAGCGTAGATTCTGCATAGATGCATGCTTTAGGTCATAGCATAAGCCGTAGCCTGATGTGCAACTTCCCAGAAGTTTAACTGCATGTCACAGTGACGCAGACCGCAACAACTGTGATTGGTCTGCTTGGTAACATCGCATGTCTTGCTTCTTCTCCAGTGCTTAATGGCGGTGCTAATATCGGGGATTGGGACCAGTAGTTTCCTCACTAAATACACTGCTCCTCTTCCTGGGTTATACTCTTCCTCCAGAGCTTTGCTGCGAAAGTGTCTCTGGCTAGAGAGTTGATAGCACTGATGTCTGAAGGCTGCCCCTTCACGAGCAGCCCAGTGGCAACCATCACCTTGTCAAAACCGAATAATGTCCTGCTTCCAAGCTCGGTTTGTATTAACGGGCTGCAGAAACTTGGCCTGTCCACTCCCAGCCCAGAGACATGACTGCGAGTCGAAGAGGTCGATTTGCTTCCTGGGGAAAGTACAACTAGCAATCAGCTGGATCAGCACTTCCAGCATCACTGGCAACGAGACAGGCCAGTGCACATGTATGAATGCTCACAAAGCCATAGGCCCAACCATAGGCTCTGTGGAAAGGCTACATGCAACCATAAATCAGCCTTTAGTCCTACCTCTCCGTTTTGCACATTCACACTTATTGTGTCCTGATTCTTGTTGGAAAAGCAGGGTAAGGGAAATTTTAAGGGCTACATAGCCTACCAAACGGCGGTTTTACAGAGGCACACTTCAAACTAAAAGCC